>NC_056744.1:1263323249-1263417854 GCF_019279795.1 Protopterus annectens
TAATACCCACTATGTCACAACTCCTTCCCAAGATAAAATCCTCAATTCTATACTTTTTGGATGGGTTAAAAGACCTGGATAACCCATCTATGTTGACATTCTTTATACCGCTTGCACTTAAAGGCTTGCAGGTCCAAAGTCCACCTGCTCAATTTGTTGTTGACATCTTTCTATTTATATAGCTGTTGTAGTAGTGAGTGATCAGTGACATCAAACTTCTAACAAGTAAACAATACTATAGAAAAGTGAGTCGCCATTTAATGGTGAGGCTCTCTTGCTTAGAGCACTCAGTTTTCTGTTTTGATAGCAGATCAGATGTTCTTCATTACCTGTTTATTTTGAAAGTGCAGCCCTAACAAAACTTCAGATGCAAGTGTTTAAATGATAAATAGTTTGTCAAAGACAGGCAACTAGTACTGCTGCCAAACATAAAAATATTTTTCACATGATTAAAGGTCAAGCTGACTTGTATGATGACCTTATCATTTGTAAAACTTATTAGAGGACAGGCTATGAGAGCAAAGTTGGGTATAATTGTTTTATAATATGTTATTCATCCAAGGAATACCTTTATTTGATGTTTGGTACTGCATATTTTTCCAGTTCTTCACAGAATCTATCTTGTCTGCTTGTGGTTCATAGGTTCATAGGTAGGTACTAGGCTATTGGCCCTAGGGCCTATATAAGCCTAGCCAAACGGTACCCTGGCTTTTGCCACCCAAGAAAATTATTTTCCTGTGCCCCTGTCAAGCAGAGCCACAGAAGTGATCCTGAGGTGAATTTCCTATCTCCCATTCAATCATCAAGATTTTTCTTGAAGAGTGCTAATGAGGAGCTTTGTTTGATATAGATAGGTAGTTTGTTCCAGAGTATGGGAAGTCTTTGGGACAGGAATCAATCCCTCCAGCATGTTCTGTTTATTGTGGTGACAAGGTTTACATCCCTAGCTCAAAGGGATTGGGATTTCTTTAAGTGGAGCATGTCCATCAGCTCTGGGTCTGACATAGCTTTGTATGTTAGGCAGAGATCATCCTAGAGTAGGCGATATGCGACGGAGTAAAGCTGGAGTTTTTTGAGACGATCTGCACAGGGCATCTGTCTGACGCCGGTAATCCTCTTTGTGAGGTATTTCTGCGGCCTTTCAGTTGTTGTAGATGTCTTGTGATGTACATACCAAAAGGGGCATTGTACTCTATAATGGGTCTAATGAGTGATGAGTAGAGGGGAACAATTACCTCTTTTTTCCTGGATGCGAAACCTTTGTGATGAGGTGTGTCACATAGAAGGATTTCCTGACTACTGTGGCAATGTGATTATCAAAGGAGAGACTACTGTCGACCTGTGTCCCAAGGTCTCTTATTACACTTTCAGTGTTAAGTAGACTACTGCCTATGTGGTAGTTCATGGGTACAGAGTTTTTACCAAATGGGATGACAATGCACTTTTTGGAATTGAGCTTGAGGCCATGGCTTTGACACCAGGCATCTGTCTCAGTGAGGCCCTTTTGTAGGATGTCCACATCATTAGGAGTTTTGATTATGGCTCCTAGTTTGCAGTCATCTGCGAACTTTGTTAGCCAAAACATTTTGTGCTAGCCTGTACTTCAGAGAAGTAGATACCAAACAGGAGAGGACTCAGGACTGAACCCTGTGGTACTCCATTTGTCCCTGGTCTCAAGTTGGATTTAGAGTCTGCTACTTTCACATTGTGGGTTCTGTCAGTGAGCCAGTTGGCAACCCATCTTGTGACATAGGGATTTATACCTAGTTTAGTGAGTTTGTCTATAATTCCAGAGTGGGGGGTGGTGTTGAAAGCCTTGGCAAGATCTAGATAGGCTGTGTGAACCACCTTGCCCTCATCTACGGCTTTGGTGACTGCTTCAAAGAAGTCTATCAGGTTTAGGAGACATGATATGCCTTTTACAAACCCGAACTTGGTAGGGTCCAGAGTTTGGAGATTACCCATGTCATTGTTTATAAGTTAAATGATGATACTTTCCATAGCCTTGCAGACCAGACTCATCAGGCTAATGGGGTGGTAGTTCCCAGGGTCCATGCTGGCTCCCCCTTTGTGGAGTGGGATAAATGTTGCTGTGCACCATTCAGTGGGCACAAAGACTGAGGTGAGGTTATGACTGAACATGGTACTTAGGTGGGGTGCCAGTTCATTCTGTAGTTCATGTAGAACGCAGCCTGGGTTGTTGTCAGGTCCCATGGATGCTGTGTTCTTGGCTTTGGAGAGTGTGTTTTTTTACCTGTGCTGCCGTGATTACAGGAAATTTGCATTCTTCTGGTATAGAGATGGGTCCTTTAGGCAGTGAGAGAGGTGTAAGGTTAGTACTGAACCTATCTGCCAGGATATTGGCAATATCAGTAGGTTCTGTATATTTAGTGTCATTGTGCTGTAACTCAGATCAGATCTGAGTGTTGCCATTGAGATTCTTGACATAGCTATAGAATGCTTTGTGGTTGTCTTTAGAATCAGTGGTGATTTTGTTTTCGTAACTAGCTTTGGAAGATTTTATGAGGGATCTCAGCTTCTTATTGAGGCTGTCCGGGGAGTTCCTCCAATCATGGGATTTTAGTCTTTTTTGCAACAGTTTCTTTCTAATGTTGCAGAGTTTGTTTATGGCAGGGGATCACCAGATTGGCTTCCCTTTTTAGGAGGATAGCATTTTGGTTCTGTTAAGGATTGCATGATCAATGCACTCGTGTAAGTGCCTATAAAGTGCATTTGTATAGGATTCAGCAGTCGTACCTCTATTGTCCATCAGCATGGGTGTCGTGAAGTTTTGCCACTTCTGTCTTAAGAAGCGTGAAGCTTGCTTCGGAGAAATTTATTACGGTGGTTTCCATAATGGAGGGTGGGATGTGGATGTCTAGGGTGATTAGCTTGTGGTTGGATCTGACCAATGAGGAATTGACCTCTGGTGTGGAACACCGGTTACCCATGTTGGTAATGACCAGGTCTAGGATATTGCTGACCCTGGTGGGGGTATGGATAAGTTGATCAAAGGCGTTGGAATTTATGAATTCCAGAAAACGTTGAGCACAAGAGTTGGTACAGGAGTTTAATTACAGTTATCCTAATCACATATCCTAACTGTCTTTTTGTTATACAAAGTTTAATTTTGGAAGCATTAACAGTAAGTCTTAAGGATTCCAACATGGCTTACACGTTGACTAAATATGATTCTCAGTCTTATAAATAAATGACTTATAGAACTCTATCCATGAGCCTTTGAAGGATGGCAAGAGATACTTGAAGTCCAAGTTGTAAGACAGTTGTATAATGAAGGAGATATTCAGAGTTGTGAATGCTGTCTTTTCTTTGGTTTCAGGGTAACAGCAGTCTTCCAGTACCTATTAACCAAAAATAGCGTGTTCAAAAGTCTTGCTTTGCCAAGCCTCTCTTTGAGCTCATCCACATGGGGCACTGGATACGTGTGAAATGGGGATAGCTCATTTAGCTTCTGGAAGTCATTTTAAAATCTTATGGTGTCATCCATTTTAGGGATCATGACAATTAGACTTTTTCATTAATTCTGGAATCCTCAATTATTCCAAATTTAATCATATTGCTCACCTTCTTTTTCATTGCCTTTCTTTGGAATTCTTGAACTCTAACTGGTTTTAGGTTTATCTTCTCTCCACCGCAGTTTGACTGTGATGTTGAATTAAAAAATTATTGTACCATACACTTCTGAAAAATTAAATCTTCATTAGAAAAAACTCTTTTACTTCTTGTCTCTTTGCCTTAGACAAAGTTTTGTCTACTTGAACAATAGGGTTAATATTCCCTATCAGAAGCATACCTAGGGCAAGGCAAAGGAGGCATCTTCCATGAGGCAAAATGTTAGGGGGAGAGATGAGCATATCCCAAGCATTCTCTAGTGCATCACCAGTACTGAATTTCTGTATTGCATTTGCATTCAAAACAGAGTGTTGTGGCATTTTCTGTGTGGCATAAACTGTAGCAGCAGCTTTACTAGAAATGTAGCAAGCAGTTTGCTACAGTTTCAAAGGAGAGAAAGAGAGATTTTTTTCTCCTCAAGTCCAAGGTGATTTTTTTTTTGCCTGAGGGAGCACAAGGTCAGCTTCCCTCCACGTCACATATATGCTCTGTTCTTTTCTTTCCAGTATGTTGTATTCTGTAGTTTACTTCATTCATTCATTTGCTCTTTCACCTCAAAGGGATCTTGCCATCTTGTTTGGAATTTATTCTCAGCTTAAAGACTAACACTAATAGTTTGTCCTTTGTTTTAAATTCCCATGAGTCTGGCATTCTTGTTTTATACCTGCTGTTGCCTTTCTTGTACATCTTGTATAAGTAGGTTAACTGTTGGAATGACATTTTCACTCATCTGGCAAGTCTGTGATGTGTGCTATTGCACTTTTAAATGGTGTTTTCAGTTCCTCTCAAATCTCATTTCCTATGTTCCCCAGCAAATTGATAACCTAGCATTGAGAAAGGACAGTTTGGAATAATTGTTAAGGTCTATACCAATCTATGAATATAGCAACTCATCTGGGATAGGATCCAGTTGAAACTTGGTGTACCTCTCTTACAGTAAACAGGAGATAAGGAAGTAAGTGAATCCAGTTTTTGCTATCTTGTTCTATGGTCTTCCTGAGTTTGTACTTCACTGTTTCATTAAAAACTCCATTGAACTATCTGTTTGAGTCTAACACACTGGTATTCTCAACAGTTTGAATTTAAAGCACTAACAAAGTTGGTACATAACCATAGACATCAGTGGGGGTTCCCTGGTCTGTGAATATTTATTTGGGGATTCCTACCATGGAGAAAGTTAACACAATCTGTCTATTAAGTTAGCATTGTTTGTTTGTAGTGGTATTTCTTTGGGAAACTTTGTAGCACAGTCAATAATCACCAGACATTACTAATGGACCTACAAGATCCATTGGTATCTACTTAAACAGGACTACAGTAATGCATAGGTATCAATAGATCTAATCAAACAATTCTGTGCATGTTGCATATGCATTTTCAATGTCTTTCATTGCATCATACCAATAAAATCTAACTAAAATTCCAGCTTTAATTTTATCAGTCCAAAATTTTCCTCCCAGAGTCTATGTGCCAGTTTCATTATAAACATTCTAAAAAGTTTTAGAAATAACAGCTGGTGTAATACTTCTGTCTTTATTCATCCTGTTAAGTAAGTAATTCTCCCCCCGACACACACCTGATGACCATCATGCATTCTTCAATCGAAATGAAGCTTATTAATTCTCTGATGGTGGGAATCACTGTCAAATCTACCACGGTAGCAGTCATTTGGATACACCGAGTTAGGAACCTATCCAATGAACCTATGCCTCCAATAAGGGAAAGTTCACATATTTCCTCATTTAGGTCTTCAGGTATCCTTCCTAGTATCCCTTGGTCAAATTTTGTTCATCAGCTAATTAGTGGAAGGAGCTGAGAAAAACATTCATCATTTAACTACACATATTTAGTGGCATCTGTATTTAGCTGTAATGCTTGTTTGACTTGCTGTTCTCTGCCTGACTATTGATGATCTCTGTCTGCATTTGATTTTGGATTGGAGTTATTTTATTAAGGTTTGGTTCCTTCTATTTTTTTATATTTTTCTTATATTGCATTTTGCTTTACGTTATTTTTTCTTTTGGAGTTTTAAGAAGTCTTGGCTAGAGTTAGAAAATGATTCTTTTGCAGACAGTGGATAACATTCAGTTAATTAGTGGGAGGAATTGAGAAATAGTATTCCTTTTTAAACTACAAATATTTGATGGTATCTTTATTTAGATGTAGTGCTTGTTTCACTTGTTGTCTGCTTGACTATTGCTGATCTCTGCATTTGATTTTGGATTTTGGAGTTATTCTTTTAATGTTTGGTTACTTCTATTTTTTATCTTTTTCTTATATTGCCTTCATAAAGAAATAAAAAATGTACTTTATTCAGCTGCTTTTACTGTATTTGTGCTTTTTCCTTCTTTATTTATCTTTTTGGTGCACATTCTTAAAGTGTTCAGTTGCATTTAATCTGCTGCATTTGTTATGCCTGTTTGTATGTGTAACACCATTCAATCTTTCCAACAGGAATGCACTTTTTTGAGAAGTTTATTCTCATATAGTACCGGCCACCCTCACCTGGGATTATTGAAGAAATAGAATTTAAACGATCAACTGTTTTTTTTATAAACTTATAGAGAGAAAATAAAAAAAAAAACTAAAACTCAATCCACTCAATCTATTTAGATACTTCAGGTGATAGTAAACCTCAATTCAAACAGACCCTTTAGTTAATAAGAAAGTAAAGTTTCCAACTTGTTTCATTACTACTTTTACTACTTACTTTTAGCAACATATATGTGATATTATCTCCAAATATTTATTTTATAGGTAATGATACATTCCTTCTAGAAATCATGGACATTTCCAAGAGTGGTTATAGGAAAGGTAAAAATTTGCAAGAAATTACTAAGTAAACAAAGCCTGCTTCTCAAGGCGAAAAGGAACAATAGGTCAAAGGGTCAGGACCATGTGACTGGATTGTAAAAACGTGTGAATCTGGGTGAATCTTTTCTTAAGATACTATATCCATCATAAAATTAATTGTCAATTATATATCTTTCTGTATCTGTAGTTTTGTGAATGTTGTTTTGTTTTTACATAGGTAAGATTTTATTTACAGTTCCGTGGAACGGATATACCAACATATATATATTACAATATATATTATTAGGAAACTGAAAAGTACTGAAAAACTCCTTTTAAATACTATATTTTCTTTTACCAGGACATATTTTTTCTTCATCTGTATTTTGTCTCTTCTCTCTTATTGATGGAGGTGGTCCTCTCTCTCTTATGTTGGAATTATGTGAGCTTGAATGGCAAAGCTAAAATGATGCCTCAATATTTCTTGCAGTTCTAGATTGAAAAGAGCAGTTCTTAGATTGAAAATGTTAGACCCTACTAGTTATAGTTATATATATATATATATATATATTATATATATATATATATATAATTTTGTTACTGCCTGTTAGATTTATTACATTGTAGCTATTGCTCCAACTCTCATAGTTCTAATTTAAGCACTTGGCCTCCAAATTAGTTATCCTATATAAGGAAGTTTTGTGGTCTACGTTCTTGAGATAGCAGAGGTAGCTTACACCCTCTAGTGTTGGAATTGCTGGTTGAAGGCTTATTGTGTCTGTATTCTAAAAGTATCTTTATTCTGGTTTAAGCATTTGGGCTCCAAGCCAGTTATATTACATTAAGAAGGGTTGTGGTCTATACTCTTGTGGCATGGGAGGATAGCCTACATCCTTCTGTGCTGGAAATCACTGGTTGAAGGCTTATTTTGTGTGCTATTCTAAAAGTGTCTTAGTTCTGGTTTACCCACATGGGCTACAAACCAGTTATTTTACATTAAGAATGTTTGTGGTCTACACTCTTGTGGTAGGGGAGAATATTCTACATCCTTCTGAGCTGGAGATTGCTGGTTGAATGCTTATTGTTGCTGTTATTCTAAAAGTGTCTTAGTTCTGGTTTACTCACTTGGGCTTCAAACCAGTTATTTTACGATAAGAATGTTTGTGGTATATACTCTTGTAGGAAGAGAGGATAGCCTCTACCCTTCTGAAATGGGAATTGCTTTTAAAGGCTTTTTTGTCCCTGTTATTCTAACTGTCTTTGTCTGGTTTAAGCATTTGGACTCCAAACCAGTTATTTTACATTTGGAAGGTTTGTGGTCTACACTCTTGTGGTAGGAGAGGATAGCCTACTCCCTTCTGAGCTGAGAACTGATAATGTAAGTATTATTCTGCTTTTATTTTATTGGCTAGAGGGAAAGCCTGTTTAAAATTTGGATCTTTGTGTGTAGGGCCTTTGGTGATGTTTGGCAACCAATCTACTTGAGAAGAGTGTTTCTGTGTTGAATATCTGCACTTTTTGACCATTTTTATAGTATTTAGTTAGAACTGCTGCTCTCTGCACAGTGGTGCCTAGCAGTGATCTGCATAGTTGCCAATATAATGCAGAGTAATTCCCCCACTGTAATCTGTGCAGGTGATGATCTCTCAAAGTGTAAGTTTCCCTTAAAATACATTTACTGTCTATACATATTTTTTAATTGCTAAAGCAAACAATTTGCTCATAGCTGAGTATTGCTCATCAAGTTCCTTATCTTACTGATCTATTCAATATTTAAATTTCCCTCACTCCTCCCTAGTAGATCAGTAGCAACTGATATTCCTGACTGTCTCTATGGCTAATCTGGTTGAAATGGGTATTCTGAGGCATCATAGCAATTGCCTCATGTACACTGATAACCCAATCATTCTTAATAGAACAGATAATGTATGCAAGAGGTACAAATACACTTAAACGCTGGTGGCAAAACTCTCTCATACAACAAAAACAGTCCTATAGAGGCTGGCTGTGACACTTTCTCCATGCCTACAGCACAGTGTAAAGACCATACACATAAAACTACTTTTGCTGAGACACTTACAGGTAACCTTCCTGAAACACTAAGACCTCCAGCACAGCACAATCAAAAAAAGTGTCGTCAGCCATCACATAAACAGTTGATTAAAACACCAAACACAAGCTACACATAGTAATACTGTATCAAATGCTTCTACTGCTAAGCTATTGAGGCACAGCAGTGCACAGCCAAATTTCCTGGTTATTGGTGATTCTACAGTGAGGAACATTGATGTCCCCACTCACCAGATTGAGTAAGGAGAGAGTCACGGTTAGCTGCCTTTCCGGGGCAAGGATCTGTCAAGTCACACAGGCATTCAGGTCATTAAACCACAGGTACCAGTATGACTCTGTCATAGCCCATGTGGGTGTTAATGACCCGAGACATACCTCCCTTGACTATATGAAGCGAGAATTGATTGAACTTGCTGAGTATGTGCCTCAGGCAGGTATGAGCCTAGCACTGAGCAGCATACTACTTTCTACAAGGATGATGCCAGGTTGCCAACAGGAAAGGACAAATGATGATGAGTCATAAGGGATGGTCTACATTTATCCTCTCTAGGCTTTTATATTCCACCCCATAGTAACTTTTTTAGCCAATCCAAACTGATAAACCTCCCAGCTTAACAGAACCTATAAAGGAATTTCTGAAGGTGGTACTGCTGAATGCTAGAAGTCTTAACAAGAAACTCATTCCCTGCAAGCTTTCCTCTCCTCGGAGAGTATAGACATCTGTGTAGTAAAGGAGACATGGTTTAAAGTTGCAGTGGTAAGCCCGGCAATGCAAGGTTATAATGCTTTTCATATCTTTAGACCAGCTACTGCAGAAGAGGGAACCAAAGGTAGAGGAGTTTCTGTGTATATTAAAACCAACCTCACATCCAGACTAGTTAAAGTGCATGACCCACTGGAACTCATACATATGCAATGCGCCATAAACATTACCATATGCTTGCAACTTATAGGCCCCCCTCAGAAAACACACACTACTTATTTAAATGTACTAAAGTCCCTTAATGTTCATCTCAATATGATATTCATGAGGGATATCAGCTGCCCCTCTATAGATTGGGAATCCTACACCATTTCTAAGGCATAAACCCAGTGATTCCTGTGTTAATACCAACTATGATGGCCTCTCTACCCCAGGCCAGTAATCAAGGAGCATCAATCCACACTACTGAGACTGGTAAGATACAGTCACTGAAAACCGGAATAAATTTACACAGTATTTTAGTGGTGCTGTGGTAGCATTGTCACCTCACAGCAAGACGTTGTTGCATTCGATTCTCAGCTAGAGCGTCTTCTGTGTGGAGGCATGCATGAATGGGCATGCCTTCGTTGAAGGTTGTGCGTCAGGGCTGGTAACTCAGCACGTAAAAATCCACTACCAAACATTAGCGGACCGGAGTTCCGCTGTGGCAACCCCTAACCGGGATAAGCCGAAAGATGCAACAAGTATTTTCAGCTGCATCTCTCTGCATCAAACACAATTTCCCCCAAAAGCACACGGGGAATATGCTCCAGACCTGGGACTGGACTCTCTGTCTCTTCAGATCCCAAACAAGACTCACTTTGGAGCACTGTGTCTCATTGCCAAGTAGCTGACACACCCACACCTGGGTATTTGATTTTCACACACACACACACACACACACACACACACACACACACACACACACACACACACACACACACACACACACACACACACACACACTCCTGGGAAAGGCTGGTACAGATTCATTAGCTGTATGCTTTCTGCCCAGACTATAAGGTAACCACATTGCCATCAGTCAACCACTCTAAGGCTCTTACAAGAGTATTTAATTATACTGAGTAAAATCAATACTAATATAAATGGTAGAGTGTAACTAAAGCAGCATGGCAAGATTAGATGCTGAGATGCTTACTACCACAAGGCAAGGTGATGAGCTTCTACCTAACTGATCTGAACTGACTGTGATAACTGGCATAGATTTTTATATCAGGTTTCAAAGAAAACAAAACACAACAAACTGCTGTGAGAGTTCCATTCTGTCAGTGTTGGTTATAGAATGGCTTCACATTTGATCACCTGACTTTGGTACAATATACACTCATAGCTTTGCTAAGATCTGTTGTAGTATCTGAAAGCTATAGAACAATTTAAAAAACTTCTACTCTTCCTTTCCAGAATTCTTTGTTTAAACATAAACATTTAATAAGTTATAATAACATTGGTAATAATTTTTAACACAAGCATCTGTACAAATCAGTGAGATAGTCAAATGATACAAAATTCTTTACAAAACTCCAGCCAGCCACACTGGCACATGCCACACATTCACCAACTCATTCTCCCTGGCACAGATGGCAACACCTCACATCAACATCCTGGAACAATTAGTCTATTCTCCTAACAGGGGTATAAGCATCCTTGATGTTGTACTCACAAACATGGGGGCCGATGTACCTTACCCAATGTAATGTCAGATCTGACTATAAGGCTGTATTGTTTGAAAAAAAAATTAAATCTGGGGATCCAGTAAAACCAAAAACCTGAAGGAACTATTGCAAAGCTAACCTTTCTCTACTAAGCCACACCTTCGTTAAATTGACCAAAATACATATGAACAACATATAAAATATGTATAAAATTGTAATGCATTGTACAGACATATTGAAAAGAATGTTACACATAGTTTTAACTTTTTATTATTGAAGAGGTTAAAAAAGATGTACAAGGATGGATCATAGATGAACATTTAGATAAAGCTGAACAAAAATGGCAATTTTTATTGGATGCCACTAACCACCCTGGAATTAATGATTCCTGTTCTATCAAATCTTTATTAAAATTAAAGTTTTATGGTGTTAATTAATATTTCAATTACTAGTATAAAAATATTTCTATGGTTTTACTGTTCACACACACACACACACACACACACACACACACACATATATATATATATATATATATATATATATATATACACACACACACACACACACACACACACACACACACACACACACACACATTTTTATACATATTTTATACATTGTTCATATGTATTTTATATAGTCTCTTTAATGTGTTACTCATTTATTGGTTGTTTGAATCATGTGTCCATGATGAGGGGTATATATGGGCATGTATTGGTATTGCAAATGTTCTGACGAAGTTCTTCACTGAACAAAAGTGCTTAACCATTAAAGTTTGTTCTCTTTGACTGTGGTTTACTGTGTCATTTTTACCTTTGTTAAATTCCAAGCACTCCTAAATCCAGTAAACACCATAGCACATGCTGAGACATTTAAAAATCCCTGTACAACCATATTGATAGCTGTATAGAGCAAGCTGTACCCACTCATATTAAGAATAAGACAAACTCAAAAGACAAGTCATCCTGGTAGAATAACAGCATCAATCAGTTATACAACAAAAGAAAAAAATCTTGCCCAAGTGTAGGAGGAACAAAGCCATACATACTAAAAGCTCCTGACCAATCAAAACAGACAGCTAAGAGGGTTAATTAATACTTCAAATGTTAATTTGAAGAAAAAATAGCTTGTCAATCAAAGGACAACCACCAAGATTTCTCATGTTATGTCCATAACCTCAAGGGAAATATGCAACTATGCAAAGAAATGACATCACCCAAACTAAACAGGAGGCCATTGCCAACCTTTTAGCTGACAAGTTCAGCTCAGATTTTCCCCCATTCCCCCCAATAGTCTAAAGGAAATACCGCATTTCCCCCAACCATTACTAGGGAACAGATAATCAATGTACTTTCCAAGGACAAAAATACTTCATTGATGGTCTGTGCCCTGATAAAATCCAAGGATACTTAATAAAGAGCATGAAACATGACCCTTCTGATCCACTTGAATCACTTTTCAACTGCAGCCTATAGTCAGGTTTTGTGCCCAAGGAATGGATGATGACTGTGGTCATTCTCCTGCACAAAGGGGGTCCATAAATCTGACCAGCTTCTCATATGTAAGGCCATGGAAAGATTAATCATAGACATGATAAATTAGGACATAGGTAATCTGTAAACCTTGTACCCATCACAGTTCAGCTTTGTTTAAGGAAGGTCATGCCTGTTAAATTTGATGGACTTTTCTGAGAAGGTCAACAAAGCATTGGATGAAGGTAAGACTGTGCACGCAGCATACCTTGACCTCACCAAGGCTTTTGATACAATATCCCATTCAGACATTATAGGCAAGCTCACTAATTTAAGTATAAACTCTTTTTATCACCCCCTGGATAGGAAAATAAGCAAGGCCACTTCCACAAAGAGGACAGTCACTAGTAGAATCCCCGAGGGCACAGTACCAGGTCCACTCCTTTTTGACATCTATTTCTCTGAAATGGAAGGAAATGCTGAAGGTTTATGGCTAATACAATTTGCAGATGGTTGCAAGCTGGGGGTTATCATCATCTCCTTGCAGACATTAGCATTCTTCAAAAAGGCTTATCTTTGACTAACAAATGGTGCAAAAGCCATGGTCTTAAACTCAATGCTAAGAAATGCATAATTGTTTCCTTTGGAAAGTCAGCCATCCTGACTTATTAGTGTGCTGATAATATGGCCCTAAGAGTTGACCCAGTGGTCATGGATCTGGGAACACATGTAGACAGTATCCTTACCTTCAACCACTCGGTAGCACAGTGGTGAGGAAATCATTTTATGTTGTACAAGTTATAAATAAGGGCATAGCATCTAGGTCCAAAGAGGTTGTTATCCCACTGTACTCTGCCCTTATCAGACCAATCATAGAGTACATTGCTCCCTTCTGTATAAACCTGATGAGGTATAAGCAGCAACTTATGCAACCTCAGAAGTTCCTGACAAAAAGAATACAAGGCATAACAAACCTGCCTTATGCAAAGTGTCTTAACGCCCTTTTCCCTCTACTCAGCCTCCTATAGAATGCTGAGGGGAGATTTATGCCTGGTTTAGAAGGCATACATAAACCCCATACCTATGAAATGATACTACTTCATATTCGTGAAATTAAACATTACCAGAAATACAAAGTCTAAGAACCTGAATTTTGTTTGTGACTTAAACATAACATGCTAGAGACAGATATGTATTCCAGAGATTGCAGCTCTTGTGGAACACACTTCCCATCCATGTGAGGCTGAGTTTGTCTATTACCCAGTTTTTACTCAACCTAGACCAGTGGATGGGGAACAGGAAATTTACACTGATCTTGACACCCATGTCCTTTATGGGCAGAAGTAGCTTATAAACACTTGGCCCTCACTGTCCTGTTTGGATATAGGGCATCATTATTCTTTCAGGAAAACTTGGCTAGGCTTAGAAAAGCCCCTAGGTAGTCAGCCTAGTAAAAATCTATGAATCTATGAAAAACCCTTCAGCTGACAACCACTGAGAGTCTCTACTCTTGATGAAATTCTGTCTTCAGTCAGAGTCAGCCATGTTTATCTTGTTGAGTTTCATCCCATTCTAGTGACATCATTATTGGAAGTGTCTGCTATCAGTGTCTGCTGTTGTGTGCTGTACCTTAATGCCCAGCGTATTCTCCCAGCTCAGATGGTATCATAAGCTTATGTCATTTCTGATGTTTAAACACTTCTTCATTAGTATATTACATGGGGGATACGGTAATGTCATATCAACAATAGTACGTTTAGGTTAAAAAAGCATATTTCAATTACTTAATATGTACTGTGTTTAGTCGGGAGTGTTATAGGATGCAGGAAGGCTTGCTCTTCTGTAAAATCACTTTTAGTCATCACCATCATCAGCTCCCTTTTTCCAATTTTTAACACGGGGTTGAGGTATGGTGTTAATAGTTGCCATCTCTCTCGATTCAATGCCACACTACTGCCTTCTTCGGCACTTATGCCTGACTGTCACAGATTGTCTGTAACACAATCCATCCACCTCTTTGCTACATGTCCTCTTTTCTTCTTACCTTTTTGTCTGTTCCATATCTTCTTCACCAGATTGTCTTTTGCTTTTCTGCACGTGTCTGAACAACAGTAATCTGTTCTCTTTGATCTTTCTGCAATTGGAGATACATTGGCTTCTGCCCTTATGTGCTTATTTCTTCATCTGTCCCACACTGTGTATCCTACCACCCTTCTCAGGCACTTCATTTCCATCACCTCTAGCTTCCTCATCTGCTCTGCCTTTACTGCCCAGGTTTCTTTACCATACAGTAGTACTGGTTGAACCATTGTGTTGTACACCTTACTTTTCAGTTTCTTTGGCATTCTTCTGTCATTCACTACACCTGACACTCTATACCAGTTGGCTGCAGCCGCTCTGACTCTGGCTTTGACCTCTTCATCCATATTTCCCTTCTCCTCAGCCACCCCTCCCAGATACTTGAAGTTATTAATCTGTTCCACTATCTTCCCTTATATCTCTGTTCTTCTGATTTCACCAATTTGCTGCCATTACCACTGTCTTATCTGTGCTTTGTTTCACCCCGTGTGCCTTCAGTTTTGCATTCCATTCCCCTATCCTTAGCTGAAGTTTATGCTCAGAGTCTGCCATAATGCCGCATCTGCATACAGCATCTTTGTTGATCTGTCCCCCTGACCTATTTGCTAATGTAGTTTATCACAAGTATGAACAGCACTGGGCTCAAAGTTGCACCCTGGTGCACACCCACTCCCACTGGGATCTCCTCTGAAAGACCAAACACTGTTCATACTTGAGTCATTGGGTCCTTGTTCATATCCTGCCCTAATTCTGAGACTTCAAAATGCCACAGTACTGCCCAGATTAGCTTTCTTGGGACCTTGTCATATGCTTTCTCCAAGTCTAGGAATGCCCAGTCAGACTCTTTTTTCATCTCATGCTTCTTCTCAGCTATCTGTCTCACTCCAAACATTGGGCCATGTGTGCTGCATCCTGATCTGAATCTGAACTGCTCATTTCCCATCTCACATTCTTCTACTCTGCATATATGTTTATCAATCACCCTGTCCAGACCTTTCATGCAATGTGACAGGAGTTTGATGCCTCTGTACAGCCCACAGTCATGGATGTCTCCTTTGCTCTTGTACACTGGCATGACTATGCTTATTCTCCAGTCACCTGGGAAATGCCTTTTTCTGCATACTGCTATGAATACCCTCAGGAGCCATTTCTCCCCAGTCTCACCCAGCATCTTTATCATGTCTGTTGTGACCTCATTTGAGCCTGTTGCTTTCTCTGACTTCATTTTCTTTAGTATTAGTTTTACTTCTTCTAAGGTGGGGTCTTCTTATTCTCTCATTGTAGGCTGTGTCTGGGGCAGTACAGCTTCTGTGAGGTTTTCTTCCTTCAGAAGGTGCTAGAAATATTCCTTCAATCTGCCTTTAATGTCCTTTGTACTGGTGAGCAAGGTATTGTTAGTATCCCTTATGAAGGGTTTCTGTCTTTCTGTCTTTGCCTTGCAATCTGATATAGTTTCTTTGTACCACCTACTGAGTCACTTTCCAGAAACTGGTAGAGTGCCTCTGATGACCTGTTCTTTGCTATTGCAACTCGTTTCTTAGCTTCTTTGTTAGCCAACCAGTATTCCTTCCTAGCCGGGTCTATCTTTTCTATCCAGACTTTTTCCTGCACTTCTTTCTTTTGATGACTTCCTGGACTTCCACCACAGCTTTCCTTATGTACCATATTTCCATACCTGGCTCAGCCATATATCTGTTCTGTAGTCCTCACACATGCTGTTTTGAGATGCTGCCATTCTTCTTCCACTCTCTTTATTTCCTCCTCTTCTTGGGATGCTAGAACCCTGAGTAATTCTTCAAACTGTGTAGTGCTTTCTCTCCAATCAACTTCCAGGTCTTCAGCCTGGTCTCTGTTGACCTCAGTGCCTTCTCTGACCACTGCTTGCAGCTGATTGTGGAAACTAGTGGTTTATGCTGTGGACTGACTGTTTTTCTGGGGCTGACTTTGCAATCATTGATTCTACCCCAGTGTCCTTGCCTTACTAGAAGTAAGTCTACCTGAGTTGCATGTTGGTCATTCTTGTATGTGATCTCATGACTATCTCTCTTTCTGAACCATGTGTTGGCTATTATCAAGCCATTTGACAGACAAAAGTCTAGAATGGCCTCTCCTTCTTTATTCCTGTTGCCCCCTGCCCCCCATGTGAACCCAAATAGACCATCATATCCTGTTCTGCCTTTCCCAATATGTGTGCATTCAAGTGCCCCCATTATTAACACTATCATGTTGTCCTGCTTTACCTAGTAAGTCCAGCAACTGCTGTCCAGCCTCCTCTGTATCATCATGTCATCCACTTCCAGGTTGCATCCTGTCAGTGAACATACATTTGGCAGGTTGATTGATATTATGCCCACCTTTTGTTCCGGCCAGTAGCTTATTGACCCATGGCTGCTGGGCTTAATGGTGGGCACACATTAGCAAATAGGGGCACATACACCCCTCCCACTGTTAGCATGGGTCCTTGGCATAGAATAGGCCATCAGCCCATTTATCACATGCAACTACCCACGTCCATTTGTCGACATTAGTCAACATAACTAAATTACCTACAGTCATATTTTAGACCATCGAGTGGTAGCCCTGTCATGGCACTCAGTCTGTCACCCATATTCTCCTATCTTGAAGATAATGCACACCAAAGTAGATGTTCAAAGCAGTCAGTCTGTACATCTTTTTCCTCTATAGGGCACCATGTGGAGTCTGTTCTGCTGCTCACAGCTCCATTCCTTGGTGAGTTTGAGATGGAAACACTCAGCATATTTCTTGGAGGGTGGAGGAGCCCCACAGAGACACAGGAAGAATATGCAAACTCTAAACAGGCACTGGTCAGAGGTCAGGACTGAATCTTGTACCTTGTGCATAAGAGCCAAAGACGTTAACCATTATGGCAACTCGTAGTGATATTTCTTATTACAGCTGCTGTTTGCCATCAAGTGTTCAGGATATTTTGAGACTGCATTTATGACATTAGATCAAAACACTCATAGTTTCATTAGCAGTCGCATGTATCAGTATCTATATTTATATCTATATCTATCGAGTCTGACTTTCATTTATCCCACCAACATTAACAGTGGGCTTAGAGTGATATCTGAACATGTATTTCCTGGTATAGCACTAAAATGTTCCCACACCAGACAGTTCAGAAGCTGACTGCAATGAAGATACATCCAAACCACTTCTTAAATTCTCTTATAGATGCAGTCATGTATGTTTCTGGAGGAGATGGTACAAGTGGAGACAGTCTGGTTTATCATATGACAGCCTGTCGAGATAAGGACAACCTGTTTTAGATTGTAATGGACTTACTCTTAAAACACTATTTTGATAACCCAATTAGAAATTACATTGACTGCTGAGACTATTACAAATGTAGAATCTAGTCTTGACTTATCAAGGCTGTGCATATCTTAAGTTCTTTTCTGTCACCCACATTATTTGAATTTGCATGTGTGTCTGTCTTACTGTCCCCACCCATGTCTTTTCTGCTGTTGCAGACACCATTTATTTCTGTGATTTTCAGACTGTTGAACAATATATTGCACTGGGAGAAATACACAGGGCATGCAGCACCAACATAGTTTCTCTGACTTGCTTCTGTGGGATTTCCAGAATGCCTGTCCTCTTGATTGACAAGACAAGCAACACCTTACATAACGTCTATACATACAGCTCTCTGAACAGCTGTCGCATTGTTGATCTTTGTGAAATAGGATTATTTCCCAGCAGGACCTCAGCAGTACTGCTTTGCTGTCCTGCCAGTGTTACTTGTAATTTTTCTTTGGATTCACTGCTACATGTATAAGGTAGTCTCATTTTCACCATGGATCAGATAACTTCCCTAGTGTACTTTAGTATCCATAGATACATTCTAAATAAGCAAATGATATTCATTTGATATTTTTTCTTTTACTTGCATTCATAAATATGTTAATAATAATAAGGCAGCCACCTCATTGCCTTATAGAACTGGAAAGAGTCTGGTTACGGGGCAATATATATTTTAGCTTTGAATAGTAAAACATGAGAAAAGAACACAACTGAAAAGTATGCGGGATAAAAATATTGTAATAGATTTATTCTTTTATTTACACAGGTAAACGTTCGCTAATAATCGTCTTCAGACCACGGTCATATAACTAAGCATACAGCAAAGCGCAAATTTAATCAGATAATGATAGTGGAAAACCAAGAGAAGCAACTAGGTATGTTATACCTTATTTCATTTCCTATGTGGTTTCTTTGAAGTGTTTTTATGAGTTTAAGAAAAAAAGTTGTATTTGATAGCTTTGCTATTTTCTGTCGAGTGAACATCCCTCTCAACATTTCTATGAATAAACAACTTGAGAATTTAAACTATAGGGCCCTAAGTTTGAAAGTGTATACTGGACTAATACCTTTAAACAATGTCAACTGACTGAAGCAGTTTAAACAATATCTAACATTCAAAAATAAAATGCTTTTCATGAATTTCCAGGCAGTCCTCAGACAAAGCACTAATGCAGTTTCATTTTGGATATTCAGCAAATGTTATTTGTTATATGAATTCCAGTTTATTTTTACGTACACAAAATTAAACTGCATGTGGTTAAATAAAAACAGTTATCCAGTTCATGATGTCTTCTGCAGACCTGGGCATTCCTGATACTTTAAAGAACCTTCTTCTATTAGTATAGAATTCTTTATACTATTTATTTCATTTTAAAAATGCTTTTATTACTAAAACTAAATTGACTTTTTACCTATCAGCATTCTGATTTTAGCTTGTTTTTAAAATATGCCAGTGCTTACAAATGTTCTCAACTATAAGCTTATTAATGCAGAAAAAATGTAATAACATGGAATTTATTGTGATTACCAAAGCTACCTGATTCTTATTACTGTCATGTACAGTACACTTGTCTGTATATTTGCACTTAGCATAAAACGTATTAAACCTTGGTGGCTTGGATCCAAAGATTTAAATGATACAACCAGATTTGTTTTATATTATTTTACTAGCCTTGTATTAATCTCATTTACTTCTCAAAGTGACATAACTTTATTTTCACAATAAGTTCATCGGTTATGGTGTTTACTAAGCTAATGACAACAAAGGGCTTTTTAAGCCTAGTCATGCATCCCAAATCTCTTACAAGTTCTGGTACCCTTGATAAGTGTAAGCAGGGGCTCGGAAGGTGAAATGTTTGCAAGCAGGGTCCTGGAAGATGTACCATTTACAGGCTGCCTGTGCCCATTAGAGATAGGTGACATGGGGGCCAAACAAAGTATGAATTTCCTGTGCCCATCCAATTGTCCAAGTTACACTAGAATTGAGTTAGGGAGAAACTTTGCTTCACATAAACATGGAGCCTGTTCCAGAGAAAGAGTAGTCTCTGGGATACACACCTGTTTCTATGGCATGTCCTATTTATATCACAGACAAGGACTTTAAAATGGGTAATTCTGGTGCTGTTTGTTTTGAGGATATGCAGGAGATCCATAACAATGGGGTCTGACAATGAATTGTATGCCAGTCATAGATCTCCCCTCAACAGCCTGTAGGAGACAAAAATACAGAGATAGGGCCTTAAGGCACTCTGCACAGGACATGACACTCACACCCTTTAGTCTTTTAGTGAGGAACTTCTGTGAATGCTGCAGTTGTTGGATATTCCTAGTTAGGTACATCCCAAAAGGGGCATTGTACTTAATGATAGGTCTGATGAATGCCAAATACACTGGAAAATGTGTTTATTATTTATTTATTAGCATTTGTTGACCGGGAAGGTCCACTGGGTCAAAGACCAATTTTCAGTGGAGGCCCGGAGAGAAAAGCTCCTCAGAAAATTACAATAAGAGATAAAGAGTTCCAAAAAGAGATAAAGTTTAACATAAGATTTAAAAGTATTACAAATATAATAGTAATAATACATTTTACAATTTACAAACGTATAGGCTTACATTGATAATGCATTAGGAAAACATTACATAGGTGAAGATGTTATGACAGTGGAAACACCTGGATTTTGATACAGTAAATTAATTTGCAGACAGTGTAGTTTACACTATTTTTGTGATTGGCTAGTGTACTTAACATATGCCAGTCCAGGAGTCTGTGTTGTGTGTGTTGTTTAAGGAGTTTTGCTTCTAAGGCATGAGCAGGAAGGATTATTTAGATAAAGAGATTTTAGGGCTTCTTTGAATTTTTTTGGATGGTCAGTTTGTATTAATTCAGATGGTAACATATTCCATAGTTTGGCGACTGAATGGGAGAACAGACATTGTCCGGCTCTTTTGTTGGGTTTTGTAACAGAAAGCATGTGCTTACAGGAAGATCTTAATGTTCTTGTGGGGGTGTACATTTGTAGGAGTGAACCAAGAGCTGGGCATTGATTAGGTTTACTGATTAGCTTGTGGACTAAAGTTAATTGGGTGTAGTGTAGATGGTGGGAAAATTCGAGCCATTTTAGTTTGGTAATTGCTTGGCAGTGATGAGTGTAGTGTGGTTTTTCGGAGGCAAATTTGGCTATTTTATTGTAAAAGAATGTAGTTTGTTACTAAGGGTTGTGTGTAGATTGGTAAAAATAGCACTACCATATAGAAGGGAGGGGATGAGTAGGGTATTAGCTAATTTTGATTTGGTGGATTTATCCATATAGAGGTTGTGTCTATATAGTTTGCCTAATTTGAAGTGAGTTTTCTTTACTGCATTTAAGATGTGCAATTCGAAAGTGAGTTTGTTGTCTATTGCTAATCCTAGTAATTTAGCTGTTTTCACTAATTCTATTTGTGTGCCATCCTTTGCAAAGATTTTGAAGCCAGGGTCAGGTGGTTTTGCTGAAAAAAGTAAAAGTTTAGTTTTTCTGGGGTTTAGCATAAGTTATGTGTTGATAAGCCATGATTCGATGGAGGTAAAAGCCTGTTGTGTGACTGTGAGAAGATCAGAGAAGGTCTTACAGGAGGCTATCAGAGTTGAGTCATCAGCATATTGGATGAGATTCTGGATATGGGGGCTTTGTGCAGGTCATTGATGAAAATACTGAACATTAGAGGACCTAAAATTGATCCTTGTGGTACTCCTATATTGTTGGGTTGGTAAGTGGATTGTACATTTTGCCACCATACTGACTGTTCCCTGCTTTGTAAGTAAACAATGAACCATTCTAGGGATTTTGGGGAGCAGCCTAGTTTTGATAGTTGACTTACTAGCTTAGTATGTGACACTGTGTCGAAGGCCTTAGATAGGTCTAGTAGGATAACTGAGGTATGATGACCAGCATCTAGGGCTTTGTTGACGGTGTCAGTGAAGGAGAGCAAGCAGAGATATTGCTATGCCCTGGAAGAAACCCATGTTGGGTGGGGGATAGAAGAGCATTACTACTTAGGTGTTTAGCTAGTTGTGAGTGGGCACATTTCTTCAAGATTTTTGATAGTGGGGAGAGTATGGAGATGGGGCGGTAGTTAGAAAGATCATGACAGTTTCCACCTTTATGTAAAGGAATAATGATAGATTTTTTTTCCATAGGAGGGGAATGTATGATTTGGAGAGTGAACGATTTATGAGAATGGTAACTGGGTATGCTATTGCTGTAGCTGCTAGCTGCAGGTATTCAGAGGGAAGATTATCTGCAGATAGTGAGCAAGGTTTGAGTTGTTGTAAGAGTTTCAAGACCTGGGAGGTGGGTACAGGTTGGATAGAGAAGGAGTTTGCTAGTGGAATATTGGTGTGATCTGAAAGGGAGGGGGTGTGTTTAGTAGGTAGAGACAGGTGGGTATTAGGGCTTGATGGGCTACCTTTGAGTAGATTTTGAATGGTAGAGATGAAATGGATATTACATTCTTGAGAAATGTCTTGTGGTGTTTTTTCTGATGCTTGGGATGGGTTTTGGATAGTACCTGGGTTAAGTAAAGTGGAGACAGATTTCCAAAATGTTTGGGGGTTGAGGGAGAGATATTAGAGTAACTAAGTCTGTTTAGTTTATAGGAAGGGTTTGTGTGCCAGAAAGTGGTTGGTGAGGGGTTTAAGGTGTTATGTATGGATGTATTTTGTGTTAATAAGAATAAAATTAGAATATCAACCATGCAGGAAATAATATTAATTAGGTGATGATGTGGGAGAGGTGGAGGGGCCATAGTGATTGAGGAGTTAATTGGGTGTCGGAAAATTGGATGAATCTGTTTGCAGAGGTGGAGACAGATAATTGGGTAATGGAAGAGAAAGGGTGGAGTTGAAGATAGAGATACATGTAATGAGCTTACTGTTGGGTGGGTGGAAATGGGGTAGAGTAGGGGAGCGAAGTGAACTCGGAGCGGAGCGGAGGGCAAACAGAGCGGGCTGAGCTGGCCTGCAGAGATGAGGAAAGAGAAGAAAAGCTATCTGCAACAAAGCAAGCCTGAAAGAAATTGTTTGGTGGGTACAAACAAGTAATTACAAATTGTTTTTATACCTGGTAAAACATTTAGAAAGTCTGCTGAGTACACTTCTAGACAAATGTAAAAGAGTGTAATAAGAGAAAAATAATTGCTAGTAGTTGAGGGGTTATACTTAGGGGCAGGAACAAAGGATACAAACAGGGGGGTGATGGCAGAAAAATTACTTAATTGAACCTAGATGCTATGTCATTGCTTATAAATTGCACAGCATAGACTGATTTCCTCACTACCATACACTCATGATTTTCAAAGGCTGGATTACTATCTATGTGTGTCCCCTAGTCCTTGACTATTGGATTAACTTTTAGGGGTATATTGTCAATATGATAGATTCTAGGGATGTATGACTTCCCAAAGGATAGTATTATACATTTCTTGGCATTTAGTTTTAGTCCATGGCTCTGATACTAGTTGTATGTCTGTTTCAGCCCTTTCTGGAGAACATTTGTGTAAGTTTGAGATTCAATGACAGCTCTTAACTTGCAATCATCTGCAAATTTAGTCAGCCAGAGGCCATTGACATTGGCCTTGACTTCAAAAGAAAGGAGTGGTCCCATGTTATAAAAATGAAAATAAAAATATAGAAATACATGCCAATTCATCAATATATTTAATCTCTGTGGCTGGGGTGTTTTATATTTCAGCATAAAAAAGTTACATTCTGAAGCTGCAACAGTTTCTGTACTTTTCAATGGAAAGACAATTTTCTATAACAGCGACATAAAACTGTGCCTAAATTATGCTACATCTGCAAAATGTGTAGCGGTAAGGCAAACTAATGTATCTGTTTATAAATACAACTATAGATGTTTAAAGATTCAGCATCAAACCTGCCTTTTAGTCTTCATTATGCATTATTACAAGTTCAAAATATTTGATAGATAGATTGAGAGACAGACAGATAGGTAGATTGATATATAGCTAGCTAGCTGGATAGATACAGAGACAGACAGAGTGATAGATCATAATGTAGAAGTTAAAGCTTAATCCCTTTTGCATATATATATATATATATATATATATATATATATATATATATATATGTACATATTCTGTAACCTACCATTTCATGCATTCATACTCTTTTGGAAATTACTATGTACAAATTTATCTGCTATGAATTGCACCCCTCTCTAACTATACCTTGGTGAAAAACTTAATACTTTTCTAAGTTCCTCAATACTTTTTCACTAATAGCCCATTTGCAAGAATGTATATATATCTATATCTATCTATATCTATCTATGGGTCCACTATGTAATCCCAAAAATGCTGAAATTCCAAATTTCAGTATTTCAAAATTACATAGCTGAAAACACGAAATGCCAAAACCATAAGCATAAAGTTCAAAATCCTGAAGTTGGGAGATGTTGAATTAGCACTTCTGGTGGTGCAGTGTGTGAATGGATGGGTGGAAGTTTAGGTAAGTATGTATGTGTAAGTGTGTTAGAGGCTTTAGTGTGTGCAAGTGTGTTTTGCGACTGTGATGTGTGTGTGTAAGGGACTGTAAAATGTGTGGGTGTGAGTTTCCTTTCTGTGTCTGTTTGTGCAATCTCGGAGTTAGAATATTTAAGTAGTGGGGTGTGGAGGGCTTATCTGTAGTGTAGGATTATATATCTGATTGTGGGGGGAAGTTGTGTGTATGCATATGTGTGTGCTGTATGTGTAGTGTATATTAGGGATTTTAAATTTTGCGGTTATGGGATTTCGGGATTTTGTATTTTCATAGTATTTTCAGCTATTTAATTTTAAAATACAGAAATTCAGGATTTCAGTATTTCGGGATTACATAGTGGACCTATATATATATATATATATATATATATATATATATATATATATATATATATATAAAAACAAAAAATGACCCTTGAAAGTAGCACCCTGATGAAGCGGAGGTGAACTCCATTTGGAAGTGTCGATACATCTTGAATTTGAACTGTGTCATATACTATTGCTTGGTTATTTCTTCAACAGTGTTCCTGCTACTTTCAAGGGTCGTTTTTGTTTTAATTATCAAGGGCTTGTTCTTATATATATATATATATATATATATATATATATAAAAAGGTTTACTTTCAAAATGTGGAAACTAGGATGGCCAAATGCATGTTTTCCAGTTTCCATAATACTAATCCGAAAATGCTGAAGCTTAATTAGTCAATGGTTGTGTGCATCCGCTAATATGGGATTGACGTTCTGATAACAGATTGAACTACAGTGGGGATCAGAAAATTTACCCTTTCGTCACTGTAGTGCGATCTCGGAGTTGGAATATTTAATATGCAGGGGGGCACAGCCTCCCACATGGGGGTACAGGGGGACTTGCCCCCAGCAAAAATGTTACTGGTAACATGGAATTTTGACTTTCAAACTTCTGGTTTTCGAATGTCAATTCTGTGGTTACCATTTCCGACATTTTGGTACTTCTGTATTACCAAATTTGGATAACGAATTTGATCAAAAAGTGGAAAATTGTTTTGATTTTCCACATTGATAGTAAACCATATATATATATATATATATATATATATATATATATATATATATATATATGTGTGTGTGTGTGTGGGGGAGGGTCTACCTTCATTCACAGAAAACTCATTTTACTGAATTTTAATTCCCCCTCAAAAAATCACTGAAAGCTCAAATCACTGAAAACCCATTTCACTGAATCACATTTCACTTAATGTAAGTACTGCTAGGCAAATAAAATGTATATGACCTTTTCCCCACTGTAGTGCAATCCTGCAGTTAGTATATATAATTAGGGGTGTGGAGGGCACAGCCCCCCACATTGGGGGTGGGGGGTGTATCCCTCACCTACTTAGCTTTTATATTTCATTTCAGTGAAAGCTAACAATATAAAACCATTTTTGCATTTAGAAATATCTGTATTTAACTGAAGTGTTTGTGTGATCTGCATTGCTCTGAATATTGCATACGTCTGTCTGCATTTCATTTTGATTTGAAGTTCTTCATTTAAAGTTTGATCACTTCTATTTTATATATTATTATAGTATTACACTTGTTCTGTTTTACGTTTTCTGTTCTGAGTTTTAAGAGTTCTTGGCTAGATTCAGTAAAAAAGAAGTTACCAAAGAATTAATTTGCAAACTGTGAATAGCATCAGTTAATTAGTGTGGGAGATGAGAAACAGCATTGCTCTTTTATTTAGAAATATCTATATTTAGCTGAAGTGTTTGTGTGGTCTGCATTGCTCTGAATTTCCTCATCTCTGGCACATTTCCCCCTTCCCCCCACCCAGTCATCATTTGGTGGTATTTGAGTTGCCCGCCCCTACTATAAATCTCATTTTGGACACTCCTCCCAGTCCCATCTCATCATTCTACTGAGTAGAGAGAGTTCATTTGGGAAGGCCTACCTCCTTAGTTTCTCAACCTTGAATTATCTGTTTCATCCATTCCCACTTGTCAGGGTCAAACAAGAAAACTTTTCCAAGGCTGACTACAATCTCCTCAGAGCAGGTATAAGCAGCTTCACAGTCACCTTCCCTTCAGTTGGAACTAGCACTAATGTCCAAGCCTACACCAAAAAACTATATGAGCACCTGCATAGCTGTATGTACTCAGCAATACCTAACATGACAAAATCATCTTCCTCAAGGAAGACTAAACCTGTCTGGTGGACAGCAGCAATAAACAAACTCTATAAAATGAAAAAAATGCTGGCCAGGACCAAGAGGGAGCAGATGCCAAGTTGGAAGCAATCTCTCCTTTGTCTGAACAAGCAAATAAGGTCACTGGTGAAATCCTCTAACACTAACTTCAAGTCCAAATTGGTCAGATCTACTAAAGACAATCACAATGCCTTCTTCATATACGTCTGCAATCTCAAAGGTAACACCCAAATCTGCTCTGAGCTGCTGGTCAATAACACCACATAGACAAACACCATAGATATAGCCAACATGCTTCCAGACAGGTTATGACTTTGTTCAAGGGTTGTTGTTTTGGGAAAAAATAGTAATTGGGGGGATATATTTGCAATTTTTGGGACAAATTTTGAAAAAAGCAAAAGGGCCCCAAGGGGTGGTTTTGCTGAAAAAAGTAAAAGTTTCATTTTTCTGGGGTTTAGCATAAGTTGTGTGTTGATAAGCCATGATTCGATGGAGGTAAAAGCCTGTTGTGTGACTGTGAGAAGATCAGAGAAGGTCTTACAGGAGGCTATCAGAGTTGAGTCATCAGCATATTGGATGAGATTCTGGATATGGGGGCTTTGTGCAGGTCATTGATGAAAATACTGAACATTAGAGGACCTAAAATTTATCCTTGTGGTACTCCTATATTGTTGGGTTGGTAAGTGGATTGTACATTTTGCCACCTTACTGACTGTTCCCTGCTTTGTAAGTAAACAATGAACCATTCTAGGGATTTTGGGGAGCAGCCTAGTTTTGATAGTTGACTTACTAGCTTAGTATGTGACACTGTGTCGAAGGCCTTAAATAGGTCTAGTAGGATAACTGAGGTATGATGACCAGCATCTAGGGCTTTGTTGACAGTGTCAGTGAAGGAGAGCAAGCAGAGATATTGCTATGCCCTGGACGAAACCCATGTTGGGTGGGGGATAGAAGAGCATTACTAGTTAGGTGTTTAGCTAGTTGTGAGTGGGCACATTTCTTCAAGATTGTTGATAGTGGGGAGAGTATGGAGATGGGGCGGTAGTTAGAAAGATCATGACAGTTTCCACCTTTATGTAAAGGGAAAATGATAGATTTTTTTCCATAGGAGGGGAATGTATGATTCGGAGAGTGAACAATTTATGAGAATGGTAACTGGGTATGCTGTTGCTGTAGCTGCTAGCTGCAGGTATTCAGGGGGAAGATTATCTGCAGATAGTGAGCAAGGTTTGAGTTGTTGTAAGAGTTTCAAGACCTGGGAGTTGGGTACAGGTTGGATAGAGAAGGTGTTTGCTAGTGGAATATTGGTGTGATCTGAAAGGGAGGGGGGTGTTTAGTAGGTAGAGACAGGTGGGTATTAGGGCTTGATGGGCTACCTTTGAGTAGATTTTGAATGGTAGAGATTAAATGGATATTACATTCTTGAGAAATTTCTTGTGGTGTTTTTTCTGATGCTTGGGATGGGTTTTGGATAGTACCTGGGTTAATTAAAGTGGAGACAGATTTCCAACATTTTTGGGGGTTGAGGGAGAGATATTAGAGTAACTAAGTCTATTTAGTTTTATAGGAAGGGTTTGTTTGCCAAAAAGTGGTTGGTGAGGGGTTTAAGGTGTTATGTATGGATGTATTTTGTGTTAATAAGAATAGAATTAGAATATCAACCATGCAGGAAATAATATTAATTAGGTGATAATGTGGGAGAGGTGGAGGGGCCATAGTGATTGAGGAGTTAATTGGGTGTTGGAAAATTGGATGAATCTGTTTGCATAGGTGGAGACAGATAATTGGGTAATGGAAGAGAAAGGGTGGAGTTGAAGATAGAGATACATGTAATGAGCCTAGTGTTGGGTGGGTGGAAATGGGGTAGAGTAGGGGAACGAAGTGAACTCGGAGCGGAGCGGAGGGCGAACAGAGCGGGCTGAGCTGGCCTGCAGAGATGAGGAGAGAGAAGAAAAGCTATCTGCAACAAAGCAAGCCTGAAAGAAATTGTTTGGTGGGTACAAACAAGTAATTACAAATTGTTTTTATACCTGGTAAAACATTTAGAAAGTCTGCTGAGTACACTTCTAGACAAATATAAAAGAATGTAATAAGAGAAAAATAATTGCTAGTAGGTGAGGGGTTATACTGAGGGGCAGGAACAAAGGATACAAACAGGGGGGTGATGGCAGAAAAATTACTTAATTGAACCTAGATTCTATGTCTTTGCTTATAAATTGCACAGCATAGAATGATTTCCTCACTACCGTACACTCATGATTTTCAAAGGCTAGATTATTATCTATGTGTGTCCCCTAGTCCTTGACTACTGGATTAACTCTTAGGGGTATATTGTCAATATGATAGATTCTAGGGATGTATGACTTCCCAAAGGATAGTAGTATACATTTCTTGGCATTTAGTTGTAGTCCATGGCTCTGATACTAGTGTATGTCTGTTTCAGCCCTTTCTGGAGAACATTTGTGTAAGTTTGAGATTCAATGACAGCTCTTAACTTGCAATCATCTACAAATTTAGTCAGCCAGAGGTCATTGACATTGGCCTTGACTTCAAAAGAAAGGAGTGGTCCCACGTTATAAAAATGAAAATAAAAATATAGAAATACATGCCAATTCATCTAGATATTTAATCTCTGTGACTGGGGTGTTTTATATTTCAGCATAAAAAAGTTACATTCTGAAGCTGCAACAGTTTCTGTACTTTTCAATGGAAAGACAATTTTCTATAACAGCGACATAAAACTGTGCCTAAATTATGCTACATCTGCAAAATGTGTAGCGGTAAGGCAAACTAATGTATCTGTTTATAAATACAACTATAGATGTTTAAAGATTCAGCATCAAACCTGTCTTTTAGTCTTCATTATGCATTATTACAAGTTCAAAATATTTGATAGATGGATTGAGAGACAGACAGATAGGTAGATTGATATATAGATAGCTAGCTGGATAGATACAGAGACAGACAGAGTGATAGATCATAATGTAGAAGTTAAAGCTTAATCCCTTTTGCATATATATATATATATATATATATATATATATATATATATATATGTACATATTCTGTAACCTACCATTTCATACATTCATACTCTTTTGGAAATTACTATGTACAAATTTATTTGCTATGAATTGCACACCTCTCTAACTATACCTTGGTGAAAAACTTAATACTTTTCTAAGTTCCTCAACACTTTTTCACTAATAGCCCATTTGCAAGAATGTATATCTATCTATATCTATCTATATCTATCTATGGGTCCACTATGCAATCCCAAAAATGCTGAAATTCCGAATTTCAGTATTTCGAAATTACATAGCTGAAAACACGAAATGCCAAAACCCGCAGAAGCGCGAAGTTCAAAATCCTGAAGTTTGGAGATGTTGAATTAGCACTTCTGGTGGTGCAGTGTGTGAATGGATGGGTGGAAGTTTAGGTAAGTATGTATGTGTAAGTGTGTTAGAGGCTTTAGTGTGTGCAAGTGTGTTTTGCGACTGTGATGTGTGTGTGTGTAAGGGACTGTAAAATGTGTTTCCTTTCTGTGTCTGTTTGTGCAATCTCGGACTTAGAATATTTAAGTAGTGGGGTGTGGAGGGCTTATCTGTAGTGTAGGATTATATATCTGATTGTGGGGGGAAGTTGTGTGTATGCATATGTGTGTGCTGTATGTGTAGTGTATGTTAGGGATTTTAAATTTCGTGGTTATGGGATTTCGGGATTTTGTATTTTCATAGTATTTTCAGCTATTTAATTTTAAAATACAGAAATTCAGGATTTCACTATTTCGGGATTACATAGTGGACCCATAAATATATATATATATATATATATATATATATATATATATATATATATATATATATAAAAACAAAAAATGACCCTTGAAAGTAGCACCCTGATGAAGCGGAGGTGAACTCCGCGAAAGCGCTTACCTTTTTCATTAAACGGAGTTGTTTTTAGCGTTTGGAAGTGTCGATACATCTTGAATTTGAACTGTGTCATATACTATTGTGGATATTGTGGTTATTTCTTCAACTGTGTTCCTGCTACTTTCAAGGGTCGTTTTTTTGTTTTAATTATCAAGGGCTTGTTCTACGTTTTCATTTATATATATATATATATATATATATATATATATATATAAAAAAGGTTTACTTTCAAAATGTTGAAACTAGGATGGCCAAATGCATGTTTTCCAGTTTCCATAATACCAATCCGAAAATGCAAAGCTTAATTAGTCAATGGTTGTGTGCATCTGCTAATATGGGATTGACGTTCTGATAACAGATTGAACTATAGTGGGGATCAGAAAATTTACCCTTTCCTCACTGTAGTGCGATCTCAGAGTTGGAATATTTAATATGCAGGGGGGCACAGCCCCCCACATGGGGGTACAGGGGGACTTGCCCCCAGCAAAAATGTTACTGGTAACATGGAATTTTGACTTTGGAACTTCTGGTTTTCGAAAGTCAATTCTGTGGTTACCATTTCCGACATTTTGGTACTTCTGTATTACCAGATTTGGATAACGAATTTGATCAAAAAGTGGAAAATTGTTTTGATTTTCCACATTCATAGTAAACCATATATATATATATATATATATATATATATATATATATATATATGTATATATATGTGTGTGTGTGGGGGGGGTCTACCTTCATTCACAGAAAACTCATTTCACTGAATTTTAATTCCCCCTCAAAAAATCACTGAAAGCTCAAATCACTGAAAACCCATTTCACTGAATCACATTTCACTTAATGTAAGTACTGCTGGGCAAATAAAATGTATATGACCTTTTCCCCACTGTAGTGCAATCCTGCAGTTAGTATATATAATTAGGGGTGTGGAGGGCACAGCCCCCCACATTGGGGGTGGGGGGTGTATCCCCCACCTACTTAGCTTTTATATTTCATTTCAGTGAAAGCTAACAATATAAAACCAATTTTGCATTTAGAAATATCTGTATTTAGCTGAAGTGTTTGTGTGATCTGCATTGCTCTGAATATTGCATACACCTGTCTGCATTTCATTTTGATTTGAAGTTCTTCATTTAAGGTTTGATCACTTCTATTTTATGTATTATTATAGTATTACATTTGTTTTGTTTTACGTTTTCTGTTCTGAGTTTTAAGAGTTCTTGGCTAGATTCAGTAAAAAAGAACTTCAGAAATTCAGAAAAAAATGCACAGTCAGTGTGATGCTGTCATATTATAGAAAGGAGTGTGGTCCATAATACCTTGGACCATAACATTAAAATATGTAATTTTCTTGTTAAATTCAGTTTTATCAAAATACTTCACCAGCTGTGCAAGTGCATTCCCAGAAGGCATGTGGACATGTGGTCTTAACTCATTACAGCCAAGTAACGCCTCCAGGTGTTTCTGCAGTTACCTCCTATTGACACCTCTAGGCATCAAATATTGCTTGTTCTTATTTGCATTAATAATGCCAAAACCATGCTACATACAAAGTATCAGAAGATTTCATCTTAAAGCATACATGATGGTAAACACAATTTTATTGATATCTGACCTCAGTCTATTGCAGCCAAATTGAATAATATTTGTATTCTGTTTATCTGTATTGTAATATTTTTTATATTTCTCTAAATGTCTCAACATTCAGGTAACACACTCATAACTGCTTGGCCTCATATGAAATCTCACAGCTATATGAAGAAAATCCTGCTGGCAGTGTGTGCCTTACTTGAATGGTTATTGAGATAAGCTGTTTATACATTACAGATTTAAAATTCACTGTCTTTATTGTGGCTTTTAAAATTCACATTAAGGCATCAAACTGAGTGAATCCCACTAATAATAGCTTATTCCTGCACAGAAGGGACTGTTTCCGTGCAGCATGGCAATGCACCATGCATATTCATGAAGCCATGATGCCGTACTGTAATACAGGCATGGTTCAGTTTAGTAGTGCCAGGGGTGTGTCTGAGGGCAGTGGTCTCACTATACACATGCCCCCTGTACACCAGAATTGCTGTACGGCAATTTAAATAGAGCGAGATTGCTCTTTACAAATCCCAGCCCATCACGTTAAGAAATCTGGACAAAGCCATAAGGGACAATTGTCCCTACAAACCAAGAAAGTTGATAAAATAACAGTTTTAGCATTAGAATGAATTTTCGGAAGGGTATGAATTATATAACGCACACCTCTCAACCCATCAGAGTAAGAAATCTGGACAAAGCCATAAAGGACAATTATCCCTACAAACCTAGAAAGTTGATAGAATAACAGGTTTAGCATTAGCATGGTTATTCTGAAGGGTACAAAGTAAAAAATACAACAAATACATTTTTTTTTCACATGTGCAATAATGTTTAAGCATAGCTGCATGGGTGTGCCCATTGATTAGCTATGGGTAGCACAGTATATATATATATATATATATATATATATATATATATATATATATATATATATGTGTGTGTGTGTGTGTGTGTGTGTATATATATATATATATATATATATGTGTGTGTGTATATATATATATATATATATATATATATATATGTGTGTGTGTGTGTGTGTGTGTGTGTGTGTGCATATGTGTGTGTGTGTGTGTGTGATATATATATATATATATATATATATATATATATATATATATATATATATATATATATATGCATACATGTCCCAAAATGCCCATACAAACATATGCTGCTGATAGACCAATAGACCATCCACAACTGGGGCAACATGCACAGTCGGATACAAAAGCAACCATGACACTCACATCTGCCCCCTCCCCCCCCACAGTCCAAATAAATAAGTGAAGAGTATGCTGCTACAAAATTATGATAGGCCATACACAATGGCCAGACATACAACAACCTCTTAGCAAAACAAATAGAATGTCTGAACATAGCAAAGAAAAATACAACCAACCAGTAATTCACACATGTTTATTATACTCTGATGTCTTGGCCAAAGCCTTGAAGGAGTAAACATTACTAAAAATACATGCTATAATAACAAGAAGCAGTTAACACCAAATTACATAATTGAATACACAGCTTCCAATTACACTCATTGTTTAACCCCCTACGGGATAAAGTATCACAGTTAATATTAATACACTGAGTCTGTACATAACAATTGTCCTTTATATGAATGTTTCATCACACTGGAAAACAGACATTTTCAGAAACAGTACCTTGAGACCCACTACTTTCCCCATGGTGAAATATATTCAAATGTACAGCTATAGAACTGACATATTTCTTATCAGTAATATGTCTGAAATTTTCTAACAGCCTAGTTTTAAAATGTGTTACTGTCCCACACATAAAATATGTTACATGGCCATCTAAGAGCATTCTCTATAAACCAACCTCTTGAATGTACAGACTTCAACATGTTTCCCAGCCATTCACCTCAGCAGAAATTACAGCACTAAGTAATGATAGACCAGTATACTTATCCACCTAGTACTGTATGACATCTGGACAAAGCCTGACATAATTGGTGGACAGAAGCCCATATACACAGCCATACATGACATATTGCTGTTATACACTGAGAAAGTTGCTGGTGTTACAGGGTTTGTTGTAACATATATTTTCTGAGGGATATAAAGTCAGAAAAACAAATGGATGCTAACCATCTACATAATGCAATCACCAGAGTATGCTACTGATTTGCCAAGGACAACACCTGTCTGGGGAACAGCCCATACATAACAGGTAACCTGTGGCCATTATGTGGATGGCCCTACAGTTGAGAGCTATGCAGAGACAGAACTTTGTCAGACTGAAACCCATGCAGAAGTAGCATGTGCAGACAAACCATGTTAAACTAGCAGTATTCCAAACATATAACAGCAATACTCACATTATGTCCCTAAGTCCTGAACCTTCCCCACCATTTACTTGGCTTGTCTACACAAGTCTTATTGTAAGAAGTAGTAGCCCACACAATTCCAGGATGTCTTCCTCACACGTAGGGGAAAGGGCCAATGCCCAGATGGAGTACTCATTTATAGGAGTGTTTTGCCATGACATTGGCTAGTGGAAGAACTACACTGCTACACTGCATGCAATTAGCAAGTGGGGAACCCCAAAAGGTGCACAGGCCATCACCTGGTCATGAGCATCACCTACAAAAGTCATGCTGCCACCTATTCAAACCAGCTCTATCCCTGTAGTGCACAGAGAGAGAGAGAGAGAAATAACAAATGAAACATAAAGTGGAAAAGAGAAGAAATAAAAAAGGTAAGTGGAACATGTAAGCAAGTAACTGAATGTAGTACGTGGTCTGTAATAATAGGACATATAATTTGGAAGAATATATGTCCCACCAAGACATGCTGTACTAATGCCCTGCTAAACAGCTGCTATGGCCATAACATCTGGCCCTCTTTGCAGTGGGAGATATCACAGACATACATCTCAACTGTACAGATCTTCACAAAATGTCCACATTTTACCATCATGTGTTTTTGTCTGCTCCTCCTGAGATCTGTACTTTTCTGGCAAATAGCTGAGGATTGAATTCATCAGGTAATGGCAAACACTTGAGTTTAAGACCCCACATCATTGAGAATATTCACATTAATGCAAAATGTATCAGTCTACGAACATCCTATGTTTGTAACAGGAATATTTCAAGTATGTCCCTATTTATCCCCCCATCATTTTAGGCATTGTCCAGATGTGATGCTCTGAGAGGATGTGAGGTGGGATCGCAGCTCAGGAGCCTGACTCACCCTGGGAAAGGACAGCTGATATATAACAGCCACAGGGATGTCTGTCAAACAGTTGTGACTGTGCCACTACTTGGCCAGTTAATGGGATGTTTTCGATATCCATGTTACCTGTGATTATGAGTATGATACATGTTTGCTTTGTAAAGCTAAGAGACCTATAGAGGGCAAGTGCATAGTAAAGTGCTGTTGCAGACGTGTGTTGAACTGCATGTGATATCTTGAATTAATAACATTCAACTGTACAGTGTTCTGTTGCATAATAAGCATATTTGTGACTGATATCTGTAGTAACATACACATATACCTGTGTTATGTCAGACAAACCATTGGCAGGTCTGTGAGCAATGACATTGTAACATTATAGCCTACTTATGACTGCTAGACATCTTCCAGGTTATCACAGTGATGTCAAACCCTACTGTGCAATCAATGTACTAATGTATGGTGCAGCTATATTAATACAATATCAACACTGATGTCCCCTTTGACACCCATTTATGTGTGCCATTGTCCAGCTGTACTGCTGTAACAGGTTGAGATGTATGATTGAGCAGCAAGACTGTAACTACAGTGTGCCATGCTAACATACAACAGAAATGTATACCAGGTATCCCCTGAGCACATGCATGTATGCTTATGTTCAGCTGGAAGGTACAATACTAATTCACATGGGTTTCAAGCATTCAAGTACATAGGTTGTGCATGTTGCACATGTGTATAGTATCAGTATCAGTGCATACAACAGACAGAAATGTGTATAGCTACTGGTTGTTGCAATGCCCTGACACTGCTATGGGTACTAGAGTAGGAATGATATTCAGCTACTAATCAGAGAAGTGTCCACCTGTGTTATGACCCTCTGTCCATGCCTACCATTACCAGCTATATCCACAGCTATATACAGTGGATATCACAAGTGTACACACCCCTCTCAGAATGCCAGGTATGTGTGCTGTATGAAAATCAGACCACAGAAGATCATTTCATAATGTTTCTCTTCTTTATGTGACCCCTAACCTGTACAGTTCCATTGAAATATAATCAAAGGTGTTTCCAGGAAGGTGACCAACTATTGCCAAGTGAAGATGTCCCATGATGTTAGAGTCCAGACCAAGACAGATGAATCCTGTAGCCATCTCAAGAGGTGTATACACAACATATCAGTTTAAGGGTGTGCACACTCATTAAACTGGCTTATTGTACTCAGTATTATTTCCATATGTTTTCACAGACACGATTGTTATTTTTTCAATTGAATTGTAATAGGCTACAGGTCATACCACAGGTGGGAATTGTTATGAAATGAGTTATTGTTGTGTCATGTTCCAATTGCACAAATACCAGGCAGTGTAACAGGAGTGTGTAGCCTTCATATCCACTGTAGCTATATGGACACAGCAGTACCTGACCTGTATATCCAGCCTCCACCAAGGAAGAGTAATCCCCTTTGGTGGACAGCAGCAATACACAAACCACATAATAGGTTGCTACATTGGCTGTACAGGGACACATAGAGGCAGGCAACAACTTTGAAGCAAGTCCACCTATATCTGAGCAAGCATGTAAGTTCACAGGTGACTTCCTGTAAGGCTGACTATGACTATGAATCAGACATATCCACACCATCAAGGACAATTGCAACCATGTATCCGCATTTGTTGTAAGTCTCATATGAAACAATACAATTCACCCTGTACTGGGGGTAAAGAACACCTCATACACACATGCCATGGATATAGGCAACCTGCATCACACAGGTTAGGTGGGAACATCACCACACTGTCCACCTGAGTTGTACAGAGAGATATGCACATCAACCACACTCCTCCCCTCAGCAATGGTGAGCATGTACATATTGCCTACTGATGGCAACAACAGCATATCTCCATGGGGCATAATAACATCAGTGTCTGCCTCCTACATAACCTCAGGCATATGTTCAGAGCTCCATCACACACCACAGTCAAACACAGACCTGCCACCATCCATACACCATCCACATGGAAGATGCTCACTGTCAACCCTCTACACAGAAATGAATGGAGTTTAGAGGATTATGCAATCAAGTGCCCACCATTAGGGGGAATAAGATAGCTCAGGGACAGATATGTAATACAAGCTACTATAGCCATGATAGCTTGAAGGATTTTGGTGTAGTGTGGATTATTTGCAAGTAATATCCACTGTTGATGTGCATTTTGTCAACCATATGAGGTCCTGTGACCTTTTTCCTTTTTATGTCTTCCAGGTAACATGCAGGGTGCTCACCTACCAGCATTCCCTGTTGGGGAAACAGACATTATCACCCAATATGTCATTTGACATTATGCCCTGTCATATGGAAGGAGAGCAGAAGATGTGCGGGAGAGGACTGCCCTGTGGAACAGTGTGGTCCACAGGGTAAATGATGCCGGCCTGCACAGCAGAACTTATGAGCATGTGCAGCATCGTGCCACTGACCTCAAATGCCACACTCATCAATGGGCTGCTGCTGTAGCGATGGACCGGCTAGCCACAGGTGGGGGACCAGCCATCCATCCCCCACTGACACCCACTAAGGCAGTCTTCACCGCACTTGGGCCACACGCAGAATGCACAAGCCATGACACTGAGGGAAGCATTGTGTTGGTGGGCTGCACACACACACTGGATGAGGAGTGTGCAGGTAAGGGCCCAGTGGGAATTAGCACACTAATGTATCAGACATACATGTATCTGTATTGTATCTTCATTCATGTGTCAGGTCCAATTGCAGTTGTGGAAGGGGTTTTCTAATGCACAGAGGTGCACATCTATGGTGAGGACAGGACATTGTGTATTATTGCAGTTAGTACTGTAGATGTGCAGACATGCTGCATCCATCCTGTACCAAGGCTACATGTGCATCTGCTGACAATAACTCCCTCTCACAACTACCTAGGACTCTCTGGACTGCATATGGGACAGCAGCTTAAAGCTGGTGAGTATGACATTGTTCTGTTGTTGCCTGACAATACCCCAGGCATGTGAAGTGCATGCAATTTACCATGCACACAACCATCAGTAATAGCTATATTGTTTTATGTAATAGCTATGTTGCTTGTTGTGCATGTTCACTTGTGCTGGGTTTAACTGTATTGCATCAGAGTGGTCACCACTGGGGCCTATCTGACATGAATTCAACATTCCTGTAGCATACCTCACAAGTTGTCAGTGCCAAGACATCTGGACAGAGGCCAGCATATTGTGCAGGGCAAACAGCCTAAGGTAAGGTCATGTGTGACACATTACTGGTGTACAGTGGATATAAATTGTGTACACACCCCTCTTAAGACGCAAGGTGTTCATGTTACATGCTAATTAGGACCACAATATGACAGTCCACACCTCTTCCAACCTTTAATGTGACCCATAACAGGAACAGTTCACTTGTAAAACCAAGCATCTAGACTCATGTAGTGCACCTACAAGGCTGGCAACCTGTGAAGGTAGTAGATGTCCTATCAGCATGATGTTTCAGTCAGGTATGATACCTCATGTTGCCATGTGTGTCAGTACACTCACTGTGGCCTATTTGGCTATAAATTTACATACATGGGCATTGTTAAGGCACACAGACCACTTCTGACCACGTATAGGTTTCAAACATATGGATATTCCAGACACATCTGTACAGAGGACTGTACAGTGGTTTAACCTGCTGTATGTGAGGCAGATGCTGTTACCACACTATATAAATAATAGCAGCAGGAGGTGGTCATCAGCCGTGTATGGGATGCACATCAAAATGGTATAAGCCACACAAGATATGATTCTCACACACACAAACAGTTGCCAGCATTAGGATTAGAAAACCTGCCTATCTATGTATTCCTAATATTGTTCTACAGAGTTAAGAGATGTGCCACAGAGCTTGTACATGTCCACCTTCTCCAAAGGTACTTCTAAGGTGGATGACATCAACAGGTCTACTAAATTAGAGTGAAGGGAAGGGTAAAGGGTAGTACACAGGTCAAAAATGGTATGAGCCAGACAGTACATGACACATACATACACACACATTTGCAGGTATTGGGATTAGAACTCCTGCCTATCGAGGTATTCTTACTATAGTGCTATGCAGTTATGAGATGCACCACAGATTTTATACATTTCCAACTCTTCCAAAGGTAATTCTAAGGTGGATGACATCAACAGGTCTACTAAATTGGAGTAAAGTGTAGTACACAGTCAAAAATGGTATGCGCCAGACAGTACATAATTCAAACACACAAACATGCACACACACACACATTTGCCAGTATTGGGATTAGAACTCCTGCCTATCTAGGTATTCCTACTATAGTGCTATGCAGTTATAGGTTCATAGGTTCATAGGTAGTTACTAGACTATTGGCCCTAGGGTCTATACAATCCTAGCCAAAAAGGTAGCCTGGCTTTTGCCACCCAAGAAAATTAATTTCCTGTACCCCTGTTGAGCAGAGCCATGGAGGTGATCCCGGGGTGAATTTCCTACTTCCCATCCAATCATCAACATTTTTCTTGAAGATTGCTAATGAAGAGCTTTGTTTGATATATATAGGTCGTTTGTTCCAGAGTATGAGAGGTCTCTGGGACAGGAATCTATCCCTCCAGCATGTTCTGTTTATTGTGGTGACAAGGTTTAGGTCCCTAGAGAGTGTAGCTCAGAGGGATTGTGATTTCTTTAAGTGGAGCATGTCCATCAGCTCTGGGTTTGACATGGCTTTGTATGTTAGGCAGAGGTCACCTCTGAGTAAGCGATATGCGATGGAGTAAAGCTGGAGTTTTTTGAGACAGTCTGCATAGGACATCTGTTTGAGACTGAGAATCCTCTTTGTGAGGTATTTCTGTGGCCTTTCCAGTTGTTGTAGATGTCTTGTGAGGTACATACCAAAAGGGACGTTGTACTCTATAATGGGTTTAATGAGTAATGAGTAGAGCGGAGCAATGATCTCTTTTTTCTTGGATGAGAAACCTTTTGTGATGAGATGTGCCATGTAGAAGTATTTCCTGACTACTGTGGTGATGTGATTATCAAAGGAGAGACTACTGTCCACCTGTGTCCCAAGGTCTCTTATCACACTTTTGGTGTTAAGTAGACTACCACCTATGTGGTAGCTCATGGGCACAGAGTTTTTACCAAAGGGGATGACAATGCACTTTTTGGCATTGAGCTTGAGGCCATGGCTTTGACACCAGGCATCTGTCTCAGTGAGGCCCTTTTGTAGGATGTCCACATCATTAGGAGGTTAAAGTATGGCTCCTAGTTTGCAGTCTGTAAATTTCGTTAGCCAAAGACCTTCTGTGTTAGCCTGTACTTCAGAAAAGTAGATACCAAAGAGGAGAGGACCCAGGATTGAACCCTATGGTATTCCACTTGTCACTGGCCTGAAGTCAGATTTGGAGTCTGCTACTTTCACAGCGTGGGTTCTGTCAGTGACCCAGTTGGCAAATCATCTTGTGACATAGGGATTTATACCTAGTTTAGTGAGTTTATCTATAATTCCAGAGTGGGGGATGGTGTCAAAAGCATTGGCGAGATCTAGATAGGCTGTGTGAATCACCTTACCCTCGTCTATGGCTTTGGTGACTACTTCCAAAGAAGTCAATCAGGTTTAGGAGACGTGTTCTGCCTTTTACAAACCCGAACTGGGTGGGGTCCAAAGTTTGGAGATTACCAATGTCTTTGTTTATAAGTTCAATGATGATGGTATGTTCCATGGCCTTGCAGACCAGGCTCGTTAGGCTAATGGGGTGGTAGTCCGCGGGGTCTGTGGTGGCTCCCCTTTTGTGGAGTGGGATAACCATCGTTGTGTGCCATTCAGTAGACAGAAAGCCTGAGGTGAGGCTATGATTGAACATAGTACTTAGGTGGGGTGTCAGTTCATTCTGTCATTCATGTAGAATGCAGCTTGGGATGTTGTCAGGTCCCATGGATGCTGTGTTCTTGGCTTTGGAGAGTGTGATTTTTACCTGTGCAGCCGTGATTACAGGAACTTTGCATTCTTCCGGTATAGAGATGGGCCATTCAGGGGGTGGAAGGGTAAAGTTAGCACTGAACCTATCTGCCAGGATTTTGGCAATATCAGTTGGTTCTGTATATTTAGTGCGATTGTGCTGTAACTCAGAGGAGATCTGAGTGTTGCCATTGAGATTCTTGACATAGCTATAGAATGCTTTGTGGTTGTCTTTAGAATCAGTGGCAATTTTATTTTCATAACACGCTTTGGAGGATTTTATGAGGGATCTCAGCTTCTTACTGAGGCTGACCAGGGAGTTCTTCCAGTCATGGGATTTTACTCTTTTTTGCAACAGCTTTTTTCTTCTCTTGTAGAGTTTGTTTATGGCAGGGAACCACCAGATTGGCTTCCTTGTTTGGTAGGATAGCATCTTGGTTCTGTTAGAGATAGCACAATCCATGCACTCGTGTAAGTGCTTATAAAGTGCATTTATGTAGGATTCAGCAGTCGTACCTCTATTGTCCGTCTACATGGGTGTCGTAAAGTTTGCCACTTCTGTCTTAAGAAGTGTGAAGTTTGCTTTGGTGAAATTTTTTACGGTGGTTTCCCTAATGTGGGGTGGGGGTGGGATGATTAGCTTGTAGTCGGATCTGATCAACAAAGAATTGACCTCTGGTGTGGAACACCGGTCACCCATGTTGATAATGACCAGGTCTAGGATATTACTGCCCCTGGTGGGGGTGTGGATAAGTTAATCCAAGGCGCTGGAATTTATGAATTCCAGAAAATGTTGAGCAAAAGAGTTGGTACATGATTAGTTTTCCCAGTTAATGGTGGGGTAGTTGAAATCATCCATTATTGGGGTGTTGGGTTGTACCCTAGTATTTTCCAGTGTATCAAGAAATGAGGAATAGGAATCCTGTAGCATGGTGGGGGATCTGTAGCAAGTTGCAATTTGGATTGTGGTCTTGCCCAGAGTTAGTTGCACTTGGATAATTTCAGATGCATTATGTTGAGTAACTAGCCTGGAGGTGTGGATATCCTTAATGAATATGGACACACCTCCACCTTTAGTGTTTTGGTCCAGGTGAGGTGGCCAAAAGGTGTGGTATGAATTATAGCCTGGTAATGCAGGGGGTTGCTCTCTGGAGCCTTGAACCAGGTATCTGTCACTGCACAGATGTCGATGTTCTCCATTTTAAGGAGTGCCTCGAGTGAATGCATTTTGAAGTTTAGACATCTAGCATTGAGTAGCATTACCCTCAGATTTTGCTTGCTTGTACCTGTTACAGTGGTGAATTTGTCATTTGATTGATCCAAAGCAGCCATTCATTTTGACAGTTTACTACAACAGGAATATAATTTTAAAGACAATGGTGATGCATAAACTGATGTTAATGTTTGCTATGATAAAAAGATGAAGTTTTTCCTTATAATTCTTTAAAAGACGCCATTTTTGGATTTGAAAAGAAGCTGTTCAAATTCAAAACCATTGCCATGGACATTATGTATTTGAAAGAGTGCATTTCCTTGAAAATTATTCCACAGGGTCTAGGTATATACAAGTTTCCATTTGGTCTGTATTATGATACCAACATGATAGATGATTTTATTGGCATGTTTGACAAGTGGGGCTTAGAATTAATAGAAAAAAATATATTCTATCTAGATCAAATGAAAGATAAAATACATGATGATGTCATTCATCTGCATCAATGTATTATTTCAGACCTACTGTTTTGCCAATATGAAGGATTGTTTTACAAAATTATTAACAGGGTAGAAAAAAAGTGTAATGTTACATTTTCAAAAAAGAAAAGAAAGTTATACAGGGATATTAATCAGTACAAACATCATAATGCATACCCTACTAACAGACTATTTGTAGAAAATGAGAAACAGTCTAATCACAGAGTCACTAATCACGAGTCAGGGACACCTATAGGTTTAGGAGAAGGAGGTCACCTGCACCCAGAAACTTTTTTTGAGGAGGAAATAAATGACCCTTTAGATTCTCAGGATTATCATTTTGGGAGACGCTCAGAGAGAATAGCCAACAGGAATATAAAAGGACAACAGACACATTACCAAGGAATGGGAACACACTGAGGATATACAAGCCAGGTGAGGGGCAGAGGGAGATATTGACCCGCCACCTCAAATTGCATTATACATAGTTTTAAAGGTTTTAACATGTACAATTATAGTGATAAAGAGATCACTGAAGAATTTTTTTCTCTCTTTATAAAAGGTTTTAAATTTGTACCTAGCAAAGTACCGGATATAGCAGACGCACTTGTGGATATACACTTGTATACTAGGAAATTAAATTTCAGAGTTTTATTTCCTAACAACAGTATTACCCCGACTGAATTTTTAGATAGTAAACCACTGAAGAAACAAAGTGTTTACAATCTACCGCTACACAACTTGATTGCCAATTTTGAAAGAGCTGTCAAGGAAGATATTTATATGTTATGGGTGAATAATAGCAAGGGATACAATAATTTAAATTTCAAAGAGAAGCAGCTGTTACAGGAATTAAAGGGGGTTAAAAAGATATGCATTATGACCCTTGATAAAGGCGGGGGAATTGTGTTTTTTAATTCAGAAGATTATACTAATGCAATGCAGTCTATTCTTTTCAGGGAGGATCAATATTTACAAGTATCCATAAACCAAATACATATTTCCTATCAAAGGATAGATAGTTTTGTAGAAGAATATGTATTGGATAATAGAACTGATCTGGATACCTACAATTTTTTAAGTAATAAACATCCTACAGTACCTGCCATCTTTGGTATTCCCAAAGTACACAAAAATGTACACAATCCACCTTTCAGACCCATTGTGGCAGGCAATGGGTCTAATACTCATAATTTGGCAGTATTTGTAGATAGGATAGTCAAACATGTTGTAGAAAGTGTCCCCCACTTGGTTAAAGATTCATGGGACGTTTTAGCAAAAATCTCTCCAGATTTATGGTCACCTGATATACTATTTATTACTATAGATGTCCAGGACCTGTTTACAAGCATTCCTAAGGTTGAAGGTTTAAGATATTTTGAAGAGGTTTTGTATACCTGCTGTACTCTCAGCCAGGACCATATCAAATTCATTTGTGAAATTATGGCACTGATTTTAGAGAATAATTTCATTTATTTTGAGGGACAATACTATTAACAAATCACTGGAGTTGCAATGAGGGCAGCATGCGACACTGTATATGCAAATTTGGTCATGTTGGGCTGGGAATTGGAGCATGTTTTTAAAAGTAACTTCTACAAAGAAATTCTTTCTTACAACAGATACTTGGATGCTATTTTTATTTTATGGAAGGGCACATCTGAAAATATCCCCCACTTCATGGATTATCTGAACAACAGTACTCATTTTTTTTAAGTTCACTCAAGTTTGATAACTTGGAAATGAGTTATTTAGATACACTTATTATTAAGGATGATAGCTGTTTCAGGTCTAAGGTATTCCGAAAACATACTTTCTGTAATTCTTACTTACATTTTGACAGTCATCATCCATTTTTTCAGAAAAAGGGGATAATAAAGGGTCGAGCCATCAGGATAGCAAGGATGACCTCACATAAGGAGGATTTACAGCATGAATTTTGTGTTTTGAAATCTATGTTTTTAGAAAGGGGCTACCCTGTTGAACTAGTGATGAATACCCTCCAAGAAATTTCAGATGGATGGGGTGTTAAATACAAGCCTTTGCTAGGTTGTAAGCTAGTGGACAATACTGCTATAATTAGTACTGAAACAAACAAACCACAAGATGCATGTAATTTTACACAGACGTGTTATTCAATATAATTCTTGTTATAAAGGTATTAAAGATATTTTATACAAGAACTGGAATATATTTAAGGCAAACAATGAAATTTACAAACTGGTTGGAGACAAACCTATTTTTTCTACAAAGGTTGGAAAAAATTTGAAAGCTATATTAGAAAGTAACCACTCAAATCAAGATCTGAATAGAGATGTGGGTACTAGAGTTTGTGGAAGATGTAACCAATGCAGTTTTATACTGCAGGAACCAACTATTACCTTATCCAACTATGCGAATAGTAACATTGTTTTTAAAAAAGGCAATTGTGGCACTAAAATAATTGTTTATCTTGCCAAGTTTAATGCCTGTAGTGGCTTCTACATTGGTAAAACCGAGAGGGCTTTGAAATCAAGGATTTATGAACACCTATATGATATAAAAACTAAAAAATAAACTAACGCCCTGTATAGGCATAGCAAGTTATGTGCCAATTTTAGTGGTTTTAGATTTGCTATAGTGGATGAGGTATAAACAAATCAAAGAGGATTTGACTGGAAAAATATATTATGTAAGAAAGAGATGATGTGGCAATTACGGTTGGCAGCTAATATACACCCTGGTCTTAATGATTTTGTCTCTATTACACCAGATTTAAAAGAAAGGGCTGCCAAGATTTGAATATATTCCACACATATTTTTACATTTTTAACATTTCAATTGCCTTTTAAATGTATGTTTTCTAGGTATATGTTTCAAAGATTGTTATTTATGTATAAAAAGTTTTTAAAAGGGACATTAACTTATTCACACTTGGTAGAATATTTATTTAACATGATATGATTAAAGTATTGTTGGTATATGTTTTTAAATTTGAATTCAAATACCCCCTGGCCTATCAGATGTGAGCTGCTGTTATTTAAACTTAGCTTACATCTTGTTAACTATTCTGAGGAAGTCAATGTCTATTTAATGAAAGCGCTAAACGTTTGTGATATATGTGTTTGTTTTTTTATTTTTCTGGTGAAATAAAGCAGTTGAACCTATGTTCAAGGGACCTAGGTTATCATTTTGGTGCTGTTTTATGGGTTACTACAATTTGTCATTTGAACCTTGCCTAAAAATGGCAGTATAGGGGTGGCAAGTGCCTTAGCCAGTATCCGGAATCCCAAGGGCAACAGGTGCAGGCCATCTCTGTCAAAGCATCGTGGTCTGTCGATCATGTCATCCCAGGCAGACAGATACTGGATCCCCTTAGAATGACACCAGAAGCTTAGCCAATTGTTGAAGACAGTCATTTTGTCCTTGTACTGTGGTATCATTCTGAGTGATAGTAGGATGCTACTCAGGGCTAGGGTCATACCTGCCTGGGCTACAAGATCGGAGAGCTCCTCCATGTCTCTTTTTATGTAGTCCAGGGAGGTAAGTCTCAGGTTATTCACACCAACATGGACAATGACAGAGTCATATTTGTACTTGTTGTGGAGTGACCTAAGTGCATGCATTATATGGCAGATCCTGGCACCTGGCAGGCAGCTTACAGTAGCTTTCTCCTTGTTTAGCTTGGTGAGTGGAACATCAGTGTGTCTGACTATAGAGTCACCTTTGACTAGAGTGTTTGGTATGTTGTTATGCCTTATGGGCTGTGGTTGAGTGGCACACTGAATTTGTGGGCTATGTGTCATTTGGGTTGTGTTTTGTGAGCCTCTGTAAATGTAGGTGTGTGTTTTGTATTGCTATGTGTGTGTTTTGGTGCTGTGGGTTTTTAGAAACTATGTGATGAGTGTGGTGTGGTGCAAGTCTTTACCTTCTCCTCTTGACTGTCTAGTCCAGTCTTGGGTGAAGAGAGCTTTGCTTCCAGTTTCGCTATATAAGTGCATCTGTCACAGGTTGTAGTGTTAGGTGGTAGGAGGAGAGGGTTATCTGTGTACATGGGGCAATTGCTGCATTGCCCCAAGATGCCCAGATCCATCAGGTAGACAGGAAAAAACACCGGGAGTTGACCCTTAGACATGCCTGGATAGGTGCTTATTTATTAAGTACTAAAAACTGTTTTCCTCTAGACAAGTGAGGAAAGTTGAGTGCTGTAGCAATTTGTAGCTTATTTCGTGCTTACAATGAGTTCTGAACAAGTGCTGAGCTCAAAGAAACAGATTTGAGTGCTAAAACTAAAAAAATGGCTAGTTCTAAAGGAAAATTTGAAGAGCAGACTTTATGGTGCCAGGAATAGTTTAACCCTATCTAAGCGGCGATGCATACAGTGTATTTTTTTTAATATAACAGTAGCAGATGAACAAATTGATTTAAACAAACTAACCAATAAAAAGCTAAAAACTGAGCCCCATTCCATCAGTCTTCGATCAGACAAGTTTTAACTGCACACTCCTGCCATTAGGGTGCAGGGGAATCTTCTGCCAAAAAAGATGGTCTGGATTAGTGCTCAAGTTATACAAACAAAGATAGATTCAGCAGGTCTGAATATAGTCTGTGCTACAGCAAACAAGGCATACCAATTTCAGAAACAAACAGTTCAAATAAGCAGGCACAATAAGCCTTTAACCAGAAACTCCCAGCTCAGAAGGGCAGAATCTACCCTTTCCTCCCACAAGAGTGCAGACCACACCTTCTTAATGTAAAATAACTGGCATGAAGCCCAAGCGCTTAAACCAGAACTAAAACACTCTTAGAATAACAGACACTAAGCCTTCAATCAGCAACTCCCAATTTAGAAGGATGTAAGCTACCTGTCCTGCCAAAGCAGTGCAGACCATAAACCTTCTTAATGTAAAACCACAGAGCTTATACATTTCTAACTCTTACAAAGGTACTTCTAAGGTGGATGGCATCAACAGGTGTACTAAATTGGAGAGAAGGGAAGTGTAAAGGGTAGTACACAAGTCAAAAATGGTATGAGCCAGACAGTACATGATTCACACACACACACACATACATACACACACTTGCCAGTTTTGGGAGGAGAACTCCTGCCAATCTAGGTATATCTACTATAGTGTTATGCAGTTACCACATGCACTACAAAGCTTACAGAACTTTCACATGGCCAATGCTGTTGATAACTGACAGCTGTGGTACAGTATTACAGGTGGCAGACAGTCTGCCTTCTGTTCTACCCATACATCATGCTAGTTCTTTTTGTCTTGTACTTCAACTAACATTATGGCTTGGCACTTCAACAGGTTATTGTATCAAGAAGTGTGGCACACCTGTGAGCTGTCAGCAGTACTTGTACATCACATATGTCACCCCAGTACTTACTAGTTATGTCCAGCCCTCCTGGTATGTTTGAAGGGCGGTTATCTGTGCTTTCACCCATTAAACTGGTGCACTTGTCTGTTCTGGGGCACGGTTGCAACTGCTGCATGTAGACAGACAAACCTCCCTCTAAATTCCAAACACTCAGACCTGCAAGGGTTACCCATATATCACCCAATGTGGACATATGAACTCTCCAGAAAAGACTGGACTAGCAGGTCAAGAAGATAAGATCAACACCTGCACCACACAATGTGGAACATGTAGCTCAACACGACACCCACTTTGACAGCCATGACATACAGTGAAAAGCCACACACCCACCTTCCCAGAGGCACTCAGTGGACATCTACCCAAACAGTACAGACCAGCAAGGCAGACACCCACTCAGACACTGTGACATGGTATATGCCAAGGAACCCATATTTAACCTACACAATGTGCCCCCAAGCTAAGCCCCTGAGGCTAACCACCTTGCACAATACAGTGATCATGGGTAACTCAATACTGAGGCACACACATCCCACTCACTAAGTTGAATATGGAGCAAGTAACAGCCAAATATCAATCACATGCCAGCATCTAACACATGACACTGCCAGTCATTGGCGTGGAGGACACATGTCTGTTGTAATGGAGAGGTGGTTCACAGCAGCAGACAGCAGACCTGCAGTATCAGGCTATGATGCATTCCACAACTGTCAGCCCTCAAACATGGACCACACCACACCTCCACAAGTGTTGTTGTCTTCATATACATTATGGATAGGAACACCTCCAGACTAGTATCCCATCATAATGCATTGGAGATACTTCCGGTACAACTGCCTTGGGGTAATAGTAAAATCCAGACCATAGCCTGCTATGGGTCCACATCTATGTCCCTAGACTGTCAATGCACATTCCTCAACACCCTGCCATCTATGATGGTCCAACACAATACTGACATAGTATGAGTTTTCAACTACCCCTCCATCACCTGGGGGAATTTAGCCAAGCATCAGTACAGTGGTCCAACACTTCTGGGATTCATCATTTCCATTGCCCTAAACCAGCTCATACTGACCCCTGGTAGAGGATGCAACATCCTTGACCTGTGTTGACCACTTAAATATGGGACCGTTGCTCATCCACAGATGTCAATACCTGCATGGTGAGATTCACAAAGGCTGTAATCAACATGGAACTCAACATGTCAGCCACACCCCTCACAAAGATAACCACCTGGCAACACCTCTCCAAAGCTGAATTTGCAGCCATGAAATCAGGGGTGGATGTCTTCTCTGCACCCATAGCAATTGGATGTAGCTGCATGACTGTGGAATCATACACATAGGCACTGTAGAAACAGGTACATGAATGCATGGTACTAGCCACAGCCAACAGAACTCAGATACCATCCTCCAAACACTGGGAGACAATGTGATGGTTCCCTGCCATTACTAAAGTGTACATCAGTGTACACTGTTGCAGAGAAAGTTGGTGTCCCATGACTGTTGGCAGGACTTATTAGCCTCAAACACAACATTGGATCCCTCATGGAATCGCCAACAGGCATCTATGGCAGCAGAGATGCAGCAGACACTAACAACAGTCACAACAGACTTTGATAGTTACATCAACAACCTCCACAGCATTAAACATAAGTGCTGTGAGTTACTGCACAAAGCTAATACCTATCCTGAGACAACAGATATTGTCCACAGTCTTTGCAAAACATTCAGTGTCAGCATTACCCCTCTCTCCCCCCACAAGTGAAGTGCTGAGTGAATGTGTTCTCACATGCTGTATACCATTTCCGTTCTAGGCATCTGTGTGTCACCAGGATGTGGCCCTACAGCAAGGCCACAGGGTATGGCAGTGTGGTGACACATCTGCCATATCATAGGCAGGGTACAGTATGTGCACGGTAATCCTCGGTCTGTAACACAGTCATTGCATATGCTTCACAGATTATAGGGCTGAGGGTTGTACATAGGTATATATTGATGCACAATATCTGTTGTAGAATGGAGAATGGTACATGTTCTGGTTTGGACACACCTCCGATTGCTAATAACCAAAGCCACAGGGGATATTCATCAACCAAACACACTGGGATTACTATTCACACATACACACACACACACACACACACACACACACACACACACACACACACACACACACACACACACACACACACACACACACACACACGTATACATTTGCCAGTACTGAGATCCATAGGTGCATTGTTTCATAGGTGTATTTTAGGTGAATGGGCCTGAAGGCTCTACAAGGCTAGCCCAAGAGAATACCCTGGCATCAGGCCACATGACAATAGTCCCCAGTGTGGCTCAGGAGTATAGTCACTGGAGTGGTCCCCAGGGGTGGGCATTGTCTTCCCCATCCACTCATCCAGATTTCTATTGTGGGTGGCCAGTGATATGCACTGCTTCCCATGTATGTGATCTATATTCCATGGCATGGACAGTGTCTGGGTTGTGCACATGTCCCACATGCATGTTCTTTGATGTGTGGAAGTGTGCTTGAGGTCTCTGGGGTACGTTGTGTGGACAGACTGGTATCTTTTGATGTAGCATTCCTGACCTCATTTGGTGAGTCCTGGCTATGTAACTGAGGTTTTGATTGTACCTATATTGACAGTATGATACAGGTATTCAGTGGGGTTAGTGGTGTCTGTCCATACAGGGCATGTGTATAAGGCATGGTATTCCTTTTGTGGGGTACATTTGCTGACTCTACAATTGTTGCAGGCATCCAGTGGAGAACATGGCAAAAGGGTCACTGTAAACATTGATTGGGCTACTGAGGGGATGGAACAGGGTGCCAAGTCCTTTTACTTGCTGGATAACACACACTCAGTCAGGAGCTGTAACACATCAAAGTACTTTCTGATGTCAGTGGCACTGTTGTGATCAACAGGCATGTAGTCCACTGCAATCACACCGTGGGTACTATCTGTGAGGCAATATGCAAGAGAACTACCGATATAGTGGTTGTTGCCTAGCCAAGTGTGTTTGTGTATGATACATGGGTGGAAAGTTGTCTCTGTGTATTAGAAGGGTTGCCTATAATGTTCACTAATCCATACTGTCATGTAGTCATTGCACATGGCACTACTCATTTAGGGCTGTGGATTGTCTACACCAGCCTCAATGGTGTTTGACAACTGTTGGCCTTGTAATGTGGGTATTGTGACATATACTAGGTCCTCAGCATAATAATTTAGCAAAACCCATCCAATGGATCCTGTTATTACACAATCACACCGACGCCCACACAGGATACTGATGACAGACACACACACACACACACACACACACACACACACACACACACACACATACACACACACACACTTGCCAGTACTGAGTTTCAGACCACTACCTAGCTATGTATTGCTACTACAGTGTATTGCATTTATCGCACACGCCACAGAGCTTATAGGATGGATGTTGTCCCAAGGTACTTCTAAGGTGAGGAACATCACCAGCCCTTGTATATACTGGCATTGGGTGATGTAGTGGGTGAGAGATTCCACAAAATATTTTACCCTACACGCACACTCTTAGATTTGCCAAGGGTGAGTTTCAAACCTCTATCTATCTTTTCGATCCATCATGTTACGCATTTGCCACATGCACCATTGACCTTACATGGTTTAGGGTTGCCAACAGGTACTTCTAAGGTGGATGATATCTGCAGGCCTGCTAAAGTCAGGCACTGAGATGTGTACTGGGTGTAAATGGGGCAAAAATCTTTGAGGTATGGACATTTATTTATTTATTTATGTATTTATTTATTTTAGCAAAACCCATCCAATGGATCCTGTTATTACACAATCACACCGATGCCCACACACACAAACACTTGCCAAGAATGAGATTCAAACCCCTACCTTTGTAATTATTGCTACTACATTGTTCTGCATTTATCGCACGTGCCATGGAGCTTACATGTTGAAGAACTATGCAAAGGTATCTTTGAAGCTGAGTGACATCAGCAGCAGTGCTAGAGGAGGGGTAAGGGAAGTGTTGTAAGTGTGAATGACCACAAAATCAGGTCTCTACAAGGATACACACACTCTCTCACACAAACACTCACATTTACATAGTTGCCAGGATCAGGATTGGAATTCCTACCTAACTAGTTTGCTACACTATAGTATTAGGCAGTTATCGCAACCTTCACGGAGCTTATACTCCTACATAACTAGTTTGCTACACTATAGTATTAGGCAGTTATCGCAAGTGCCACAGAGCTTATACTCCTACCTAACTAGTTTGCTACACTATAGTATTAGACAGTTATCACAAGTGCCACAGAGCTTATAGGTTGGACAGCTGTCCAAAGGTATCTTTGAAGGTGAGTGACATCAGCAGCAGTGCTGAAGGAGGGGTAAGGGAGGTTTAGTGAATGTGAATGGCCTCAATCAGATTCATCTAGGAACACACACACACACACACACACACACACACACACACACACACACACACACACACACACACACACACACACACACACACACACACTCACACACAACTTTACATTTGACAGGCCTGAGATTACAACTGCTACATGGATACCTATTTGTACTGTAGTGTTACACAGTTATCACAAGCACCACTGACACTATAGGGCTGAGGGCTAACCAAAGGTATTTCTACAGTGAATGACATCAGCAAATCATGTGATACAGGTCAATGGCATGTGTAGTGGGTGGGAGAGGCCTCATAATGGGATTCTCTCTGTCGTTGTCTGTCTTTCTTTTCCCCACATCTCTGTGTGTGCATGTTTGGCATATTATATTTTGTTGGCCTTAGATATGTGTGTGTATTCCTATCCAATGTGTGTGTGTGAAGTATCAATGGTGTACAATTTGGTGTATGTGCACAGACAGCTGCGAATAACTGATATCTGTAGTCCACTGTGTTGTGAGACATGGGCTTCATTTCTCTAAGTGTAGGAGCATGCCCAGTATGACCTTCTATATTGATTGTGTGAATCCATTCCAGGGAGGGTTGGACTCCAGTTCAGGGTTTTGTGTGCTACAGCTACACATAGCAAATTGTTGCTGCAGGATATCTGTAGATAGGTTGCCAATATGGAGACACAATGAGCTTAACAAAGGAGGGGGGTACTGTAACTATTGCTGTCTGTGCTGCTAGTGTCACATGTTTGGTTGTAGCATAGATATTCTGACATATGTACTGTTTTACACTGTGATGTGTCATGTCTTCAACTACTGACAGTTAACATCCTTTGTTCACAGTTATTTACCGGGAAATACAAGATGAATGAATCTGAGACCAATATTCTGAGGCATATAAGCTACACATTTTGACACACACCTGCTATTGTGGAGAGGTAGCTACAGACAATACACTGCCGCATCTGTGTAAATGGTGTAGCACATTGCTAGTATGCTGGCTGGGGTTCCTCACCTTGTGCTTTTCTCAGCTTCATGGAATGGCCATATCCTGCTAGGGCCATACTTCTCAGCTGTACAGATACACCCAGGTTATCCAGAGGCAGGACTCATATATCTGGTCAGTTTACCTTCACATTGTGGTTTATAAGCAGTTTTGTGGCTATTCATTCATGGGTTTGCAGTTGGGTGTAGTATGGGGGAACATTAAAGTTTCAGACTTCACACACTTCATGACATCCATGCTTCTACATCCCCCGTCTGCTATTCTCTCCTCCACCTAACATGATGTAAGCAATATCTCGGAGGTATCCCTATAGCTGGGCCTTTATCCCAGTAGTATTTATGGCCTGATTCACAGTCCTTGCAGTAGGACATGGTTCATAGGTTCATAGGTTGGTACTAGGCTATCGGCCCTAAGGCCTATACAAGCCTAGCCATAACAATTCCCTGACTATTTCTTCCCACAATATTTACTTCCCTGGACCCCTGTCTAGCAGGGTGACTGACGTGATCCCTGGGGTGAATTTCTTATCTCCCATCCAATCATCAAGGTTCCTTTTGAAGAGTGCCAATGAGGCGCTCTGCTTGACATGTATGGGCAGTCTATTCCAGAGTCTGGGGAGTCTCTGGGTCAGGAAGCTATTCCTCCAGCATGTTTTGTTCATTATGATGACAAGATTTAGATCCCTTGAGCATGTGGCTTTGAGGGATTGGGATTTCATTAAGTGTAGCATGTTCAACAGCTCTGAATTTGACATGACCTTGTATGTTAAGCAGAGATCGCCTCTGAGTAGACGATATGTGACAGAGTATAGCTGGACTTATTTTAGATGGTCAGCATAAGGCATCTGCTTTAGGCCTGTGATTCTTTTAGTGAGATATTTCTGTGGCCTTTCCAGTTGTTGCAGATGTCTTGAGCGGTATATACCAAATAGGGCATTGTATTCTATAATGGGTCTAATGAGGGATGAGTACAGTGGGACAATGACCTCCATTTTTCTGGATGAAAAGCCCTTAGTGATGAGGTGTGCCACATAAAAGGATTTCCTGACTGTTGTGGCGATGTAGTTATCGAAGGTGAGACCACTGTCCACCTGTGTCCCTAAGTCTCTTATCACACTTTCAGTGTTCAGTGTACTGCCACCTATGTGGTAATTCATGGGTACATGTTTTTTTCCCAAAGGGGATAACTATACATTTCTTGGCATTGAGCTTGAGCCCATGGCTCTGGCACCAAGCATCTGATTCTGTAAGGCCCTTCTGTAGAATATCCACATCATTTGGGGATTCAGTAATGGCTCCCAGTTTGCAGTCATCTGCATACTTTGCTAGCCAGTCCCTTAGTGCTGGCCTGTACTTCAGAGAAGTAGATGCCAAACAAGAGCGGTCCCAGGACTGAACCCTGAGGTACTCCACTTGTTACTTGTCTGGAGCTGGATTTGGAGTCGGCTACTTTTTCAGTGTGGGTTCTGTCAGTAAGCCATTTGGCAACTCATTGAGTGACATAGGGATTAATGCCCAGCTTAGTAAGTTTATCTATGACTCCAGAGTGGGGGATGGTGTTGAAGGCCTTGGAGAGGTCCAGATAGGCTGTGTGAATCGCCTTACCTTTGTCCACAGTTCTGGAGACTGATTTGAAGAAGACAATCAGGTTCAGGAGACAAGATTGGCCATTCACAAACCCAAACTGGGTGGTGTCCAGTGTTTGAAGGCTGGCAATGTCTTTGTTTATAAGTTCCATGGTAATACGTTCCATGGCCTTGCAGATCAGGCTCTTCAGACTGATGTGCAAGGCCATGGAACGTACTATCATGGAAATTATAAACAAAGACATGGGGAGGCATACTACTGACATTTTTCAACATGGCCTTGCATTTGTTTTCTGTTTACTGTGTTAGGTTGTTAGTTGGGACCCCCTGACATTCTGTACATTGGCACTATGGGTGAGGCATGGGTCTTTGCCAGAGGACTGCAGACCATTTTAGAGTGCTGCAGGCCATCTGTTACTGCATTTCTACATGGGATTGTGGGTGGTGCACACCTGCAGACTTTAACATTTGAAATGAGTGTACTGGTATTTCGGTTACTCTATTGGCTTCCATTTCATATTCTATTGTGACCTATCATGCAGACAGGTGGCATATCAGTAGAGTACACATGTTAGATATTAATGGCATATATTTCAGTTTCAGACTTACTACCTTTCAGAACTAGGATGCAACTGCCAGACCTCTTGTAGTATGTCTGTGTAGGCCTGGTGGGGGGCTGTTCACCATTGCCATAATTTGGGGACCTTATCCCAGCCTTACTCCATGGTCATTTACACCTGTCCTGCTGGGTGAGGCTGGTGGTGGATATGTGACCCTCACTGACATTTATGTGTGTGACCTATTGACACCCACAGTTCTTTGGGCCATCACATATACTGTGGTGGGGGTTGTCACCTTGTGTAGTGCTGCCTAGTATGTTGACACCAGTATTTGTTATGAATTTCCTGCTGTCCCATATAGCTGTCTACTGCTATCCCATTCAGCCACCCAATTCCCTTGCATGCTTGCATCCATATCATACATACAAGTATGAGAACACACTACTCCATTCAGTAATTGATAAGAAAAGTGACTCACCTTGTTGCTGGGCAAGTATTGAGGATGGTGCTGGAGGGCTGACTATGTTGGATTCCCATAGTACACTCCCTGTATGTGGTAAAGCTCAGGTAGTGTCATGTTTGGCATCCCTTTTACTGTATGTGCAAGTCAGAGAGAGGTATTAGTCCCTTGGTCCCTACAATGTCAGTGTGTGTGCTATGCATTGCCTCTTTGCCAAGGGCTGGGCATACTGTGCACACCTCCTTCTGCCTACAGGGGCAGGCTCAGGATGTTCCTCCTCCGAGTCCCTCTGTGCCTGTGCTGGCCTTGGCAATGGTGGGGGGTTGTGTGGCCCTGTCCCGTGCTGTTCCTGCTGCAGCTGTTTCCGCATGTTCATATTGTGTAGCATAGCACATACTATGAACACTTGTGTACATGTAGCTGGAGAGTACTGCAACGCTCCACTGGATATGTCAAGGCAGCGGGACTGTGACTTGAGAATCCCAAGCACATGCTCTACAATGATCCTGGTTTGTGCATGTGCCTCATTATGGTGTTCTTTTTCAGGTGTGTGTGCATTTCTGATGGGTGTCATAAGTCACAGCTCCAGTGCATAGCCAGCATCCTCCACTAGATGGCCATATGGGTTGCCCCCCCCCCTGGCAAATGCCTGTTACAGCTGTGAGCAATGCCAGATGTGGGAGTCGTGATAGCTTCCAGGGATGCCAGCACATACATTTGTGATAATGCTCTGGGCATCGCACACAACCTGGCAGCTGATGGAGGGGAAGCCCTTGTGGTTTATGTAGACCCTCCCCACTCACCAGGTAGTGCTTTGATGTGGATGTGCCTGCAGTCTATAGGACCAACTACCTCAGGGTGTTCTGCTATATGGTGGAGGAGACACATACATGTGGTCAGTGCCTCACGGGTGGTGGGGAAATATATGTGCTCATTGGCATGTTGTGTCATGGCATCAAGGAACTGGTGGAGTACCCTGGATGCTGATGACTGTGAGACCCCCATGATATCCCCAGTTGGTCTTTGGAAGGTTCCTGTGGCTAGTATTCTTAAACCTAGACATACCTTGGTATCCACTGGGCTGGGTTCCCCTCTATTAGTACTGTGTGTATGGCGTGGCCAGCACAGCTCAACGATTTGCTGTAGAATGTCCCTGTCCACCCTATAGCACTGTACTATCTCCAGCTCATGTAGGACCTGCTAGGTTACCTGGGGCTGTACACTCTTCTCCTCCTCCTCCTCACTGTGGGTCGGTTATCAGCATCCGTCTCCTCACCACCCTCAGTCTCTAACACATATTGATGGAGTAAAACAGCAGCAGCCACTAACATTTTTACTTAGCTTTGCCAGTTAAAAATCCCTCATCTGTGTACACCAGTGGTGCAGAGTTTGTAGGAAAAAACAATCTGTAGGGTGTTTGCATAGTTTATATTAGTGTGCTGGGCTGCTGCATATGTAATTGGCTGATTCTGATACATTCCACCTGCCAGCTATGCTAGTTCTCCTTGATTGCCTTCCTACTGCTGTTTCCCTTTCCCAATTCCTCCATATTTAAGCCCCGAGGCACAACGTGCATACCTAGTGCTCATATGTAAACAGTGATGCCATTTCCTCTTTTTGTTTTTTTTTTTTGGTTTATATCCCGGTGCGTGGCATGCACACCCATTTAGCTAAGGGCAGACACAGGTCACAGAGCTCCAGTGAGCTTACAGCAAGCATGACATACACCCTTATTAAGTTATCCAGCTCTTAGACTTGCAATACTTGCACTGTTGTATTGCTGCACCTACATGGTTAGGTACAAGCGGACACTTTGAAGAAATCTGTAATTCAGTATAGCGCCCCTCATTTGCATACCCCAGAATGTATGTCATTAGTTACTGCACTTAAACTGACCCTTTCCCCTTGACAATCAGTGCTCCCTGGCATTGTTTAAATTCTGCATGCCATTGACTATAATGGCAAAATGCAGATTTTACTTAAAATTGACTTATCTTATTTTTTTTTTTTATTTTCAGCATGATCCCATTTGCACGCCACTGCCCTAAGCTTAAATGGTCATGATCAGCCAAAAAGAAAAAGTTTAATTAAAAAAAAAATAAACTGTTATTAATGCCAATGGCCTTATATTTGGCCATTGGTATGTGTGTTTGACTGTAATACATGCTTTCCATGAGCTGTCCTGCCTCCATTTGTTCAAATGCAGAAATGTATTCAGTTACTAATTGAATACATTTCTGCTCTGACACTGTTCCTGCACAGAGTCCGGCCAGCTTTGTGGATTGCAAAATCACCTCATTTGCATGATTTTTACCAGCAGATGAGGTGATTTGCATCCCACATGGCTTTCCAAGCAGGAGCAGTGTAGGGCCGCTCATGCACATGAAAACGACACTTTCCTGGATTGCTTGGTGGCCATTTTCCACGCAGGAGCTCCTACACTGTTCCTACATGGAAATCAGCCATTTGTGAATCCCAGGGTAGGAGTAAATTACATAGAAAAAATGGAAGTTGTGGGATCAATATAAAGAAGACAATATTTTGGAGGAGGAAAGTAGCTTAAGAGAAGGCAGGATTTGAACAATTTTGTAATATTGTAGAGAAGAATATATGGGATATATATATATATATATATATATATATATATATATATATATATATGTATATATATATATATATATATATATATATATATATATAACATTTGTAAATATGAATTTAATATGGTTTGAATATTTTTGCATAAATATAAATATGAGTCTGTCTATATCACAAGTGATAGTTCAGTAAAGGTATTTTGTTAAAAAAATTAGCATACTTGCAACTTGCTACAGTCCCTAACTCACACATACATGCCCACACACACATATACCTTCCCACAGGCACATATACCCCCAACACACACTCACACTCTAAAAGCAATTCATTTTTGTACAGTTCATACTGCAGCCACTGAGAAGACTCCAACACTGCATTTGGCCCAGACAACAAACCTCCACCATCTTGTAGGGACTGGCTGGTTTTACACTGTTATGCACTAAGAGAGGGTTCAACATATTTAATATATGTATGTAGAGCGAAATGATTTTAACATTAATTTATTACAATAAACTATGGTTGTTATTTAACAACAACATTAATAAGTTGAGTCACATTATGATTGCTGAAATGAGGATATTTAGGAATTGTATTATTTTTTTATTTGGGATTAACATGATTAAGTTGTATATTAGTAAGACTGATTTTGTTTTAAAGATTAAATTTTAAATGCCATTAGAAGCCAACTTTTATAATTAATCCCATTGAATTTAACAACCTATATATATATATAAAATAAGAAATGAGGTACTTTTGGTTCTGATAAATTTCTGTGTTATTGTTAGGAACAAAAGTGCTAAATCTTAATTAATTACTTAGTTGCAGGTGGTCATGTGTTGTGATTATTGGTTTTAGTTTTCTCAACTTTCTGAGAGTTTTTTTTTTAATCTTGGGGATTTCTATGAACATGACCTGATTGAAGCTTCTACTTATTTTATTTCTTTCATCATATGAGTTAAACAGTGTCCATTTCTGGATCAGAACAAGGTAACCTAGGCAGCTATGTAGGGCCCAGTCCTGGCTGGGAGGCTTGACAGACTTTAAAAAATAAAAAGCTCATTGCTACTCCATGGTGGTTTTAAAAGAAATGCTCTACCTCTCCAAAAACTTGAAGCATGCACATAATATCAGTCACAGGAGATTCAAGTTTTTCAGGAAAAATATACACAACCAGCACATAATATTGCTTGCATGGAAGATTTTAACAGAAAATGTCTCACAGAAGAAGATCAGCATGGATTCTGTTAGAGCATGAAATTGTGCAGGACTTTCCTCTTGTGGTAAGTGAGTGACAATAGTGAATGGGACTGCAGAGTGATTTTTTTGTGTGTAAAAGATCTCATTTAGGGGCATTGTTTTGTTAATTGACTTTCTCAGAATTGAACAGTGAGCCTTACTATGGTGGCAAAAATCTTAATCTTCTATACCAACTGCCAGGCCTCCTTTAACTTTTTTGTCTTGTAAATCACTGAAAATTACAGTCTGTCAATGTCACTCACAGAGCTTTGACGTTTGGATTAGAACAAGCTGTCTAGCACTTAGTGAAGTTGAGTAAGGTGATGAGTTACTAAAGAGCTAATTCCTGTAGTAGGTTATGTGATTTCCTTTGCCTTCATTTCCCTTGTATGTTACTCAGCCAAGTTACTTATATTCCTGGGCTGATCCTTAAAAGGGACTCTTGTGTCCAGTGGGCTGTTAGCAAGTACATTACACATTTATCTTTTGAACTCTTGTGCACGAATTAGTACTTTGCTATATGCTATTTGATCATAAATTCCAGCACATCTTTTGTAGTTTAATGGGTTGCTAGATGCCTTTTTACTAAATATGAGTTTCAAAGGAAGAGAAGTTTACTTTCAACATGCTAAGCCAATTTTCAATGTGAGAGTTTAGAAAATAGCTGATAGTGTTTTTTTCTGTAAAATTTGAAATACATGGTTTAAATAAAATCCACATCTTTTTGATTATTGTAAAAGTAAAGAAGAAAATAGTATATATACTGACAGGTTTGAACAATGTTTATGGTAACTGGGAAGAGACAGCCATGTAATGGGATATTGATATGACTGGCAAGGACCTGATTCATTACCTTGCATAGTTCCTATCTGTCCATGATCCAGATCTATTGACTCTGTACATGTGTGCTGCAACAATAAATGATTAGTCATTAAATAGGTCAGACCTGTACTGAGTGATGTCAGAAGGAATAGCTATTCTTGATGATAGAATCCAAGGGGACATATATTGGCTAAAATTGTATTATATTGGCTAGGCTTGTAAGGGCTCTAAGCTCTTATCCTAATAATTTCTTATCACCATATGAGATGTAGGTGTCCTGCAGGTATGTAAGCCCTTCTACCAAAAAAATCAGTAGGTTATATACAGTAATATTTCTGATTTTTGTATGACTTGTGGGTTGCTAAAATAAAGTTGCTGCAATATTTTAGGTCTTTAATTGTTTTGCTCTATTAATTGCACAAAAGAATGATTTCATTCACTAATAGTATTATATTGTCTAATGCAGTCTAAACTTGTTATATTTTACTAGTCTAAGTATGTTGCATTTTAGTAATATCTTTTGCAGTACCTCCTTTATGACCTCTAGCAACTGCAAAGGGGTTGACATATCATGCAGTCTGCATTATATGGAGTGATGATCAAGAATGTCTGATTTTCATCATCTGTTATGTAGTCATGGTTGCATATTACTATGATACAGTCTCCTCTGTAAGATCAGATTGTAAAGAATTTCATCTTTTAGTTAAAACTGTTAGTTTGGCAGTTATTGCAGAGGACTAAAGCTCTGACTTGTTAATCAGCTGCACCCTGTGGCAAGTATGCAGAATTTGAATCTTTCCACCTTCATTTACCTGCTGTGTGGCATTGGGATAGTCCCTTAATCAGACAGTGTTTTGTAGCAAATGGGAATTTGGCTTAGGTTCCTTAATAGTCTCCAGGACTGCATGCCTAGTAACCATCAACCTGTAGTCATTGTTTGCCATCAATTCACGTTTGCATAGCTGATTTACTTCTGGAAATTATATGGCAATATCACCAGCTTACCAATTTTTTAATGTAACCTAGACAACTTATTATTCAATGGCATCAGACATTGCATCTATGGTTGAAGCACTAAAATGCAAAGTTGTTTGCCAGTAGCAACCTCTGCATTAGTCCTCTTTAATATGGAATTATTCAGTTAACTTTTACTTCTGCAGACATTGTACATTTTGACTTAGCATATATTATCATATGGTTAATATTTGTTATGATCTCATAAATATGTATCTGTTTAAACTGTATTACACATATTGCTGGATCTTATGCTCTGATGCTAATGATCTTTATGTAATTTAATATAAATCATTCAAAGCTACTAATAAAGAAGTGTAATTATTTCTTCACAACAACTAGGGGTGTACTCACGCCACAATATGGGTATACCTGCTGGTGGGGGTGAGGATTATCTGTGGATGAAAGTATCTTATGCTTTTATCATCTAGCCATTCTTAAACTTTCTTATTCTGGCTTTGTAAGAATACTGTGTATGTGTGTGCCTGTGTGTTTCTGTGTGTGAATTAAGTTGGAATACATTAGCTATTGTGCTATTGTGTGAAACAAAATGAAAGATGTAATTTTGTTTTTTTACACAGACATCTGAAAAGAATGCCATCAACAACATAGCTTGAGTATGGAGGTATGTGGATAAAAATGAATGACCCTGCTGAGCTGATAAAGTTAAAAAGTCATTAGTGTGTCTTTTTGGGACTGAAGTTCAATACTCCTCAGTAAAGATATTTTTGGAACAAATTTGCTTTTATGAAGTCGTGCAAACATGTAGCAAGTGTCCTCACCATCAGTTTGTCTAGCTACACATTTGCCTTTTTATAATGGAGTAGATTATTCATGGCTTGCTTCTGTCTTAGCCTGTGTTTCAGCAATGCTAACTACAGCATAAGCAGATGAATTTCATGATAATCAACCAATCTGGTTGAGCTATTCAACAAATTATAAAAGAGCCATGTAGACTACATGCTGGTTTTTCCTGTGGATTTCAAAAGTACTGGAATACAGACATAGAAAGTCTACACAGACAGAATTTTGGGAGCTGCTGCTGCCTAATTTCATTTGTATGTGCTACAGGCTGCAGGCACTGCTGTTGCTGCTGCCATTAGGCCTAGGCCAAGATGGAGAAGAGATTTCAGACCACATTAAACTTATCACAACATGCATGACATGGACATTGTAGAGTACTACAGGGTGGCAGTGGCACAATACAGGAACTCTGTGACCTCTGCTGGCCTCAACTCAGAGCCAGAGCCTGTACCTCCCCATGTATTGGATGTGCACTGCTTGCATCACAGTCAGCAATGAACTAACACTGTGGCAACTGCTGCATTTTCAAGGTAAGTCCTGAACATGTACTGCATTGTATAATACCATTATGGGATGTCCTTGTATTTCATCTTTTGGTGCAGTAACCAAGTAAAAGATGTGAGATTTGTATACAAATTAATATAACATGACAGCAGAGAGTTATTTGACTTGTATGTGTCATTAGGAAGTAGTAGGCCTCAGGCATCAAAGATTCAGACATTCATACCTCTCCAAAGTACCGATGATCATGCATCCCTTCAGTTTAGTACCACATGTTTGTAATGGGAAATCATAACAGAGATAAATTAGAAAGTAATGTTACACATTGCAGATTCTTACTTCACAACCTCACAAGATCAAACAGGCAGGATACAAAACAAGGAGAGTAACAAGAGCAACACATCCTTGTTTGTGCCATAACAGTAGCTCAGCCTGGGTCCACCCCCATCAAATGGACAGTGTACCTTTGCATGTGCCATAACAGGAACTCACCTTTGCCCCCCCCAAAAAAGAGTAGTCTATGCTTGTTTGCGCCATCCAACCTGCCCTTCATTTGATGGCAAGTGTATATCACAGTATTCCCAGTTAATATCCTCACATATTTGAGGGTAAATTATATAGGCTGGCTTACACACTACATGTCTCTCAGTACTGGTCACATAACTGATGAATGACCAAGAAACACAAAAAGGTAAGAGAGAGCTGAATATTTTCAATGAATAATTATTACAGGTTGTGTGATCACTAAGTGCATGACATCCAAATATAGGAAATATAATAAATTTACAAATAACAGGTTATGCCTTGATATCAGTGTACATTCAGTTGTACTTGATTGTGTGAATTACTTCATTTCTTTGGTGCAAAGCTGTTTATGCATCAATGATGGATACGTCCCCTATTTTGTTTTCTGATGGTGCCTTGGAATGAGAATTGGGATCCAGACCTATGTAGACATATCTCGTGTGTACTAACATTTTCTACTATATATGTCATTGATTCATTTTCTTCATTTCAACTCTTTCTCAGTTTTTTGGCCTCAGTTTTTGGGGCCACTTTTTGGCTATGCTCATCTGGTTTGCACATAGAGCAGCAGTACACAAACTGGTCAAATGGTGCAATCAGGTAACAGACAGGACACAGACTGCCACATCCATAAACAAGATGTGTTCAATTAAGAGTGTTGGCCATCGCACAGTCATGTTGCCTGGCAGTTTACACTCTTGTGCATTATGTTTGTGAGATGGTAAGTGATGTGCAACACTTTCAAATGTTTCAAAACCAAAAAGTGTCCACTGTCAGTAAGCGAGATACCTGCAATTGGCAGGAAAACATCATTCTACATTGGTCTTGCTCTCTGGTAGGCATGGCAGTTGTTCCAAGAGAGATTTTGAGATTCTGTGCGCAAAGATGGGGTGTCCAGGAGTCCAAAGTGTTTATTGTACTCCTAGTGAATGAACATATGCCCAGGCATTTACAGATGGACTATTGTGGCTTGGATTGCAAGTCAGAGGCATGGAATAGCTGACCTTGGCTTCGACCAATGCTACCAGTATGCCCCACACTGGTGAACAATTAAGGAGTCACTACAGAAACCTCTGGATGTGGAAGATGGATACCCTTGACCATTGAATTGAGGAATGTAGGACTAGAGGCACCCCACAGTTGTGTACATATCACTTAGTACTGTTATTTTGGAATTAAAAGTAAATACACCTTTATTGATTTATTATACAGTTGAATCAAAATGAGTGTTCATCTTTCAACTGTAAGAGACAAGTGTGCATGCATTAGTCTGGAGGCCAAAACAACAGTTTACTGTAAAAGAGTAGTTGGACATTGTGTGTGCAAAAAACACACTTCCCAAAGATACAACACTGTTAAGTTTTCATCGATATTGTAATGTAACATCAGAGCTCTAAAGCAGTGGCACCAATGGCCTGCTGTAAACTATCTACAAATGTGAAATATATCCACACATCAAGGATTGCTTACTGCAAACTGTAGTACAGTGTGCATCTATTCGGCTCTGTAGTCTTAACAGAAAAAAAGGTATTTGTTAGGAGTTTGTAGTCTTAAAAGCAAAGGTAATAGAATAGATTCAAATAATTTTATCAATGCATTGTATGTCACATATGAATTTGCTAATATTTTCTCTTGTTTTTCTCTCACCCCAACCTTTATCTTTTCTCTTTTTTAAATTTTTTTAGTTTTGTTTTTTTTCCCCACAGCACTACAGGGTAGACCTGTCCCATGGGATCCTCCTGCCCCCCTCCACCGGCTACAGCACCAAGGCCCAGTACATCTGGGATGCAACCTGGTAACACCCCCCCACCTCTGCTGCCTCTGCAATACCTGGCCTCTCAGGTAGTTATGCCCAACAGGATAGGCCAGTGGTTCCCTCCAGGAGCAGTGGCAGAGGTGGTGATTTTATCACCCATGATAAACTACCAGGGTTGGTGCATAGGACTGTGTGCTACACAGTTGGTGCATGCCAATGCTGGATGGAGACACTGGTCTCCATCATTTTATTGAATAATACGAGGAAATGCAGATGACAGACACTGCAGCCATTGGTGCAGTGAGGCGATAGTGATGACAGTCCAGTGGGTGATGACTCGATTCTCACTTTCACCCAGCTTGACATCCATAGCTTCACAATGTCCCCATCCTCACCCCAGCCATGGTGTTCACCAACCTCTTGTGTCCTTCACCATCCCTTTGTCTTGTCTTTTATGTCCTGTGTTGTCTGTAGTTGCTTCCTCACCTATGCAAACTTCATGACCTAGACATACCTACGTCCCTTCCCCAACATTCCTCTCTCTTTCAAAAAAAAGTGCACTTGTCCTACACTTAACACCTGCTGCCACAGGATTAGTGACATAGCATTCCCTATCTTTGTATTCATTATTAAGTGCTCACTGTTTACCAAAGGGCAATGAGACCTACAGTGTTTTCATGATGGCCAGTAATATTAATTGAATGCATCCTGTTTATGTTTGTGGCTGTCTGAGTCCTGTCTGCAACCTGGGTGGTCCATCCCTCCAGTTTGTGCACTGCTGTGCTATAGGTGAGCACAGCCAAACATCACATCACGCAAACAATGGCCACAAAAAAAAAAAATACAAATTTGGAGACATAGTTGAAAGGAAGAAAAATAATCTATGGCAGTGCCCCAAATAACTTTTAATGAGGAAAACTCAAGTAAGGGAAAAGCAATTGCCATGCTTTCCTTCAATCTGCTTTCGCCGCCAACAACCTTACACAGAAATGGTATCTGCATCATTCCTCCCAGATGTCTAGAATTTTGCAGAATGTCCAGATGTTTAGATCATATTTCCAGGCTGCTCCTTGTAACATGTGTGGTTTTCTCAAAATTATTGAAGACTGACGTCAATACATAATGACATACATTTATGTTCCGTACTTCATATCCTTCAGAAAATGCATGCTAACACAAATCCTATTATTCTACCTACTTTCATTACATTTATATGAACAATATGGTAAATCTATCCTTATTTTGCACCCTTTGTCCCCCATTATTTTAGTCTTCATCCAGATCTTATTCTAACAGGTTGGGAGTTATGATCCACATTCATATTATAGGTTCCATGGCCAGCAACACTAGTACAAGCTGCAAAACCTTGCTTATGCATGCCTCACATCATTAATATTCATGGATCAATGCCATACAAAGTGCAACATTGCTTATGTGAAAACACTCCATGTAGGCTATGTGCAAAACCTACATAGAGTTTACTGAATCCTGGGACTGTAGTTTTATTCATAGTTGTGGCAGAACCATATACTACTACTGTCTGATTTGTGCCTTAGTCATTTATTACTGCATTATTTCTACAAATAAGGATGCTGGTAAATTCTGCATAGTCTGGTGACTTAAACAGTAATAGAAGTTTGATAGTGAGAGAAGTGCTGCCCAAGTATAAAACTAATAACCATAAAACACTTGGCTTGAAACCAGTCAGAAGACTTGAGTTGCTGTGAAAATAAGTTTATTGTACCAAAAAGATAAGCACATTCATCCCCTATTGTCGGGAATTCATCAAAAGAATTAGATTATTTTTTCTTGTTTTGATGGTGCCCTTGACATATTGGGTAAACAACCTAAAAATGTTTTAGGATGGGGAAACCTATTGCAAATTATTTGGAATATAATGTAGACGCACCTTTGGTAACCAGCTCCAAAAAACTAGGAACTTTTAAATGTGGCCCTTGTCCAAAGTGTAAGTATATTCTAGTAAAAGATACATTCATTTTTAGTGGGAGATATGTAAAAACTTCTTTTCACTGTACATGTAATTCTGTGGGTCTGGTTTATATTGCACAATGTCAAGATTGTTTCTGTTTTTATGTGACAAGTCCCAGCGGAGATTCAGAGATCACATTTACGAACACACATATGACATTAATCATAACAGACATAAAAATGCTTTATTTTAGCATATTTTGAATTTTCCCACACATAAGTTCTTATTTTATGGTGTTGACATGATTTGTAAAAACCCTAGAGTGGGACACTGGATTGACTATATAGGGGCAAAAGAATTAATATGGCAGATCAGGCTCAATGCTCACATGCACATCGGGCTGAACGATCAATTATGTATAGCTAGTATTTTGAAACTGAGATCTTATAATGTGTAAACTTTATTTGTATTTTTTGGAATAAGTTTGAACTTGGATATAAGTTTTTTGCAGACTTTTTATATATTATTTACATGTTTTGTGACTGTATGCATTTAAAGTAGTGTATCAGTAAATCTATGTATTGTATGTAAACATTGAATGTTTTATATGTGTTGTAAGGTTGATGAATGTGCTTTTCACTTATTGGGTAGCATTGTAACATGTGACTCAGTGCTAACAAAATTTAAATGTGAGAGATGTGTGATTAATCAGAGTCTGCTGAAGTCTTGGGTACACTCAAATGAAAGGGCTTAATCCACTTTTTTATTTAATAAGTATTCCTTTCAGTTATTGCATAATTTTGCTCCATTTTCCAAGTTGGCATTGGAAGTATATGTTTGTACTTCATCAAAACTACAATGCTCATCTCATATCAGCCTTATAGAGTGAACTTAATTACACAAAGTACAATCATTGTCAGTAAATGTAATTAATCAGTATAAAAACTCATTTAAAAATCATGAAAATATTACAACACTACTGTATCCATGTAATCAATTTCATATGCATAAACAAAAAATGCAGTCCATCATAAATATAGCAATATTAAATAAAGCTAAGCATATTTAAATTAAATTTTTTCCCAACCATACCACACTTTTGATGATTTTTTTTAATAAGGCTGTGTTTCTGTCTTCCACCGCTTATGATAATCTGCTTCCCCTTTTTCATTGCTGTTGACTATTGTATAAACTATTTATGTACTCTTCCCACCCATTGTTTCCATAGATCCATGATACTGATTGCCACCCAGCAAGCCAGTATTGCTCTTGAGTAAACCTCCTTTGTTACATATTGTCTCCTGCTCATGTTCCCTGAGCTCAGCAAAGCTTGCAGTCCTAGCTTACATTCCAAAAGTATTTTATTTATTGTATCCAGTGCCATCCAGGCAAATTAAGTAACTTTGATTGCTAAATCACACTTACATTATTTTGAGTGATTGCTACTGTTTCTTGCTTTTATGTGTGTATTTCACTGATATTTTTTTCAAAAAAAAAAATCCTCTTTCTATAACTGTTACTTTAGTCAGACTGACTTGAATTTTCCTCTTCTACTGTAATTTTACATTAGGAAGAGTGTTTTTTTATCTTATGGCAGGAGGCATTTTCCTGGTCTATCGGAGTTAGATAAAACTAAATGAAAACTCCAGCCAGGCAAGAACTTCCACTGAGTGACCTCTCAAACCTTCTGTATCAGAGGCACATGGGATTTATGCTAATGACCCTTATGAACATCAGGTGTTTCGGCTATATAGTAATTCTGAATCCCCATGACTTTTTTCTTTTTAAGTTATTTTAACGGACTGTTTCAGGCCAATAAAGCCAAACCCCACTAGCTATGAATATGTATAGCTTAACCTTGTTATGACCACATTAGTACAGCACAAGCCAGCTGCTTGACTACACATAAGAAACACAGGGCAGTTATACCCAGCTGATGTCCATTACTGTTAGGGTGACTGCAAAATATCCCAACTAACAAACTAAAACAAAGAAAAGAAAAAAGTCATGGGCATTCAGAATTGCCCAGAGGGATAATTCAGTCAAGCAAAGCCAACTTTGAGGTTAAGATAGCCTCCCAAGTGAAAGATAACATCAAGATCAGCAGACAGTAATGTGCTGAACTGGTAGTTAAGGGTGCCAAATTCACCAAACCTGATGAAATAGTGAACCTGTTAGTGGACAAATTCAGTTCCAACTTTACCCTGCCTCTCACCCCCCAACTATCCCCTCAAAAATTACCTCAAACATAACCCCTGCAACTACAGTTAGGGAACACTTACTGGCTGCACTCACTAAAGCCAAGAACATGGCCTCAGTGTGGCCCAGTAACATCCCAGCATGCTGCCTATATAGTCTAAAATATGACTTATCTGGGCCCTTGCAGTCATTAACTATAATCTTTAAACAGGCTTTGTGCCACATGAACGGAGGACTGCAGTGGTCATCCCCTTCATAAGGGAAGTTCTTCCATAGATTCTGGAAAATATAGACCCATTATTCTGACTACTGTTATTTGCAAAGCAATGGAAATAATTATTAATTATCATGGAAATTGTCAACAAGGACATAGGAGACCTCCAGACACTGGATCCATTCCAGTTTGGCTTTGATTAGGGAAGGTTATGCTTACTGAATCTGGTGAACTTCAATGAAAATATCAACAAGGCAAGGTTTGAGGGGGAAACGATGTATAGTGCCTACCTAGATCTGGCTAAGGCATTTGACACAATACCCCAGCCAAGCATTCTCAACAAACTCTTTATAAATCCCTTTATTACTCTCTGGATAACTAGCCGGCTCACTGATAGGGCCCAGGAGGTTAGAACTGGTCAGACCACCTCCACAAAGGTGATGGTCACCAGTGGTATCCCCCAGGAGTCTGTGCTAGATCCACTCCTCTTTGGCATCTGCTGATTGGATGTCAAAACCAGTGTCAAAGGCCTCTTGCTATCCAAGTTTCAGATGATTGCACGTTGGGAGCAGTCATTGAATCCCCTCAAGATGAAAACACCCTTCAGGAAGGTCTAATACAGACAGACCCTTAGTGACAAAGCCATGGCTTAAAACTCAATACCAAGAAATGCATTTTAGTACCTTTTGGAAAGTCTGTTACCCCGGGTAACTGCATCATCAATAAAACACCCTTTAATGTTGATTCACTAGTCAGGGATATGGAAATTCATGTGTTCAAGGTAGTAAGAAAATCTTTCACTGTTGCTTAACTTATAAACAAGGGCATTGGATTTAAGTCCATAGAGGTCATCATACCACTATACTCCGCCCTCATCAGACCCATCATGGAATATAATGTCCCTTTCAATATGTACCTGACCAGACTCTTGCAGCAACTGGAATGTCCACAAAGGTTCCTTGCAAAAGAATATAGGGAATAAACACAATGTCCTACTCTTATTGCCTCATAGCCCTGTCTCTTTACTCAGTATCATACAGACTTATGAGAGGTGCATAGCTGGCCTTAGGCATAGGCCAACTAAGTGGCCGCCTAGGGCGCCTCATTAGTGGGGGCACTTTACCAGTATTTATTTGGTGTGGGTAGACCAGGATGGGGGCACTGGGTGGTGTAGTGGGGGGTGCCATTATGCCCTCTGCCTAGGGCACCAGTTGACCTAAGGCCACTCCTGGAGAGGTGATATTTGGCTGGCATGCAAGGCATTTCTAGATCCTGTTTTGATGAACCTTTTGCACTTCTGCAAAACAAACAGCATCATAACTACTAGATTAAAGACCTACATTTTGCTTGCAACATAAGCAAGCTATGTTGAAGAAAGACAGATATGTTTATCAGAGAATTCCCACTCCTTGGAACAGGATCCCCATCCATGTGAAGCAGAGTTCCCCCCATCCCTATTTAAGTGAACTGGGAACAATGGATGGGTAATCAGCAAATTTACTACTGGTTTGGCTCCTATGCATCTGATGGACAGAGGCAGTCAGTAAATCATCCCCCTGTATAAATCAAATTTGTGGGTCACATTTGGGTTACACAGCAAGTTTATAAGGACCCTAGTATTTTTTATCCTAGTATACACCTAGGAACCATTGAACATATAAACCTATGAAAAGTGCAAGAAACACTGTTGTCATATAAATTGTATTATTTTACAAGCACACATTCACTTCTGTGATAGCTACTTGTTTCTTGAAGTTCACAATTAAGTTATTCATTCTTGATCAGAACTCTGCATTATGATTAAACAGCAAGCAATACAAATCAGTAACTCACTCTACCCACAGCTTTAGTCTACAGAACTTAATCTATAATCATTAATACATACTTCTTCATCCAAGATGCAATTACATAAGGCTGACTCATGTTTATCCACTTATGGACCAATCAACTTGAAGTCATGAAACTCCTATCAGTTTAAATTATTATTAGCACTTGTTGAGCAATCTGACTACATTGTCTCCTATTCCAATCTGATCACATTCAACAAGAGCTCATTGTTGTGTGAGTTGGTGGCTATTTGCTAGTATGTGACTTTTGCTCAAATAAAGGGAGAAGTATTGGGAAAAAGAGGAATTATGGTTCACTGCTAATGCTACTATGTCAACACTGTAAAACAGAAAAACTGATTGGCCGAAACCATGGCGTCTCAAAACACCTTGATAAATAAATAAATTAATAAAACTTTTTCCAAGTTGTCCTCACCTTGAAGCTGGCATGTTTAGTTAAGGGCATATGTAGCAGAGGTTATTGTGTTTTGTTTTCCTTTCACTTTCCTTTCAGCATTCTAGGGTGTCATCCTAGGAGATCTGGTCTTTTTTATTTTTCTTACTTTCTTTCTTAATTTCTTTCTTACTCTAAACAGACTATTTATGGATGGTAGAAAAAGCAGTAATTAGTGCTGGAGATGTGGAGTTTGTGATGCATGTAAGCTAAGCATATTCTGATACTGTCTGAAACTGGGGATCATATGGCAGCAGAAAGTTCATGTTTGGGAAGACTTATTTAAATCACTCTCCCCTCTTCAAAGTAGGTATGTATTTTGAACTTTGGCACAAAAAGGATATGGGGAAGGAAAAGTTTTTAAAGTCACTAGGAGATTGTAGATAGGTCTGGAAAATAGAGATTACAACCCCGTATGGGCCACCGTTTCAGACCTGTCTTGCAGGCAGCAAATTGCTTTCTTTTAACACCAAGACATTTGTCAGGTATGGAAGATATTGTTTGCATGTGTTAATATTCTTCATAAAGAATCAGAGGCTAATGATGGTTAAGGACTGAAACAGAGTTTTACTAGTGACAGTTGAAAGCAAGGACAATTTATTATTTTCAGATGTGTGAAAATAACTATGCATAATAGCTATGATACTGTAGGAGATGTCTTTTAACTTTGATTGTTGGATCTATTAATATATAAATAGAAAGTTATTCACATCTTAATATGTTTACGTTATGAATTATGCATTTTTATTATTAGTCATAGTAACAGTTACACTAATAGAAAGAAATAGTTAAACCAGATTATAATATTCTCATAATACAAACTGCATCTAAAACTTAGCTGCCTTGCATGCATCACTTAAAATAAAAAAGTAGATTTTTTTTTTGCTAGTCTTTCAAATTAGGTCCCTTCATGAATACAAGAACCAAAATATATGAGTGATGCACTTCATTCTTTCTCCATCTCTAGTTTTGTAAGGTCTCACTTCCCTTAACAGACCGACCGCAGTGACAGAACTTGTGTGATTTATGACTTATCTGGCGCATACACTACCCAGGCCAAACATGTTCTGAAATTATATCCTTCCTTATTGCTACTTTTATTAATTTGCCTCTCGAGTAAATTAACTCTATACTGTCAGCAACCAGGAACTCTAGTGTTAGTATGCAGTCATAGGACTAGCATCATTGAGTTCTGAAGTGGATTTCAGAACCTAAATTCTACAGCAATAATAGCCAGCACTATTTTCTCCTGCAAAAGCTTAGTAATTGAAGTGACAATCTCTCTGATGGAACACAGAAGCATCAGAAGAATCAAGACTTTGCATTTTTCCTTACAAAACCTGTCTTTTTTAAATTCCTTCTACATAATGCTATTTCCATGCAGCAGAATTCAAAAATATGTAAGATATCAAAAACAGTGCATCTGTGTGTGTGTGTGTGTGTGTGTGTGTGTGTGTGTGTGTGTGTGTGTGTGTGTGTGTGTGTGTGTGTGTGTGTGTGTGTGTGTGTTAAGACATGCATATAAATATGTATGCTTTACAATATTATTTGGATTTCTGGTGAATCTTAAAAAGAAAAAAATGTCATAATTTTCCTAACTTTAGACATAACAAATTTCACCCAGCTCTTCTCAGTCCAAACAAAAAGAAACAAAACAAAAGAAGCTGTACTGATAACACACTAAACAAAGGACATGGTGAATCTTTTTCATGATTACTTTGCAGTCAATGCAAAATATAAAAAAAACTTAATAGGCAGACATGAACATTACCTGGAGTATGACTCTTAAATAGCTATCTTGAAATATTTTATAAAAAAAATGCTTGCCCTTTGTTTTCATTCAAATATAACAGCATGTTTCTGAGTTTTATATTCATTTGTGATTTTATTGTTATCTAGGCTCTGACTGGTGAGGCATGATTGAAGCTCTATGCAGACATCTGTTTTCATTGTCCTCGTTTTCTACAAGTATTGAGACCTCTAGAGAAAAGTAACAAAGCCATCAGATATAATAATGCAAGAAAATAGCTGCAAACAGCTAAATGACTTTTCAGAACACAGGACTGCAATTTCTTTCTCCATTTAAATAAATCTCTATCACACTTTTAAATTTTATGTTTGACAACTCATGATTTCCCCTTGGATCGCAGAGTGTGTGTGTGTGTGTGTGTGTGTGTGTGTGTGTGTGTGTGTGTGTGTGTGTGTGTGTGTGTGTGTGTGTGTGTGTGTGTGTGTGTGTGTGTGTGTGTGTGTGTGTGTGTGTGTGTGTGTGTGTGTGTGTGTGTGTGTGTGTGTGTGTGTATGTGTGTGTGTGTGTGTGTGTGTGTGTGTGTGTGTGTGTGTGTGTGTGTGTGTGTGTGTGTGTGTGTGTGTGTGTGTGTGTGTGTGTGTGTGTGTGTGTGTGTAGAGGACTATAGTAACAGTAAATGCATTTTCTTTTCTTTTTTGTGAACCATTATTTTTATTGAATATCAAACAATAGGAGGACAGAACTATTCTGAAATGATTACAGAATGGAAGTATAACAATATCAATAAATAAATGATGTTTCGTTTTTATACTTCCGCGGTGGTACAGTGGTAGCGTTGTTGCCTCACAGCAAGAGGTTCTCCCATTTGATTCTCGGCTGGAGTGCGGGAAGTGTCTTCTGTGTGGCATGCCTTCGTTGAAGGTTGAATGTCAAGCTGGCACCTCTGTATTTGTGAAAATCTACTGCAAATCATTAGCGGACCGGAGTTCCGCTGTGGTGACCCCAACTGGGAAAAGCCGAAAGACAACAACAACAGTTTTTACCAATTTTCTGAGGACAATATCACACAGAAACAAAAAAAAATGTCCAAAATCATTTTTCATACTATACTTCACTAAAAGAAATGTGAACATTCGGTTGACTTTAGAATTATTTGCATAGTTAATAGTAACCCTTACAAAGGGATTGACTGTCAAGGCAAATATATTAGACATACAGGTAGAGTTATAACAATACCAGCACAGTACAATCAGATATATTCACATCTACCAATCTGAAACATCAGACAACATTTCTACACATAAATAATATATGTCATAGCACTGAAAGCACACACAATATATTCATCTCTATAGGCTTTAGGTCACTTACAGCTCAATATAAGACATATCGGTTGCACAAATATATGATGACCACACTGGTACAATTGCCATGGCAATACCAACCTAGACAAAGGGCTTACTAACATGTGTAAGTTTTGCTAACATGTACATAAACAGCATATTGCAGGACACTAAGCAGAACAGTTCTCATCTGTTAAGGAAGGCATCAGGTCATCAATAGGAAACTGAGTCACAGATATACATAGGTAGAATCAGGGATATACAATTACAAAACAGACATGTAGGCTACAACATAGAATATGTGGAGCTATAGTGGGACTTCAGGATTACTTCATGAATACCTCGTTCAAAAATATGAACAGTAAGAAAGTGTGCATTTTTGACTATAGGGTGCAAGTTGACCATGAATCTGCGCAGCAAGGATACATGTGAAATACTGTGGGGCCAATGTGCAGACATTTATTTCAGTTATGCATTCCATTGTATATTCCCTGCACAAACTACAGTTGTAAGATTCCATACCTGAACATATAGGGTATATATAGGGAATCTCCAAACTCTAGATCCCACGCAATTTGGTTTTGTGAAAGGTAGATCATACCTGCTCAACCTGGTTGACTTCTTTGAGTCAGTCACCAAAGCTGTGGATCAAGGCAAGGCAGTTCATACAGCCTAACTCGATCTGGCCAAGACCTTTGATGCCATCCTTCACTCAGGAATTATTGATAAACTCACCAAACTAGGCATCAACCCCTATATCACTAGTTGGGTTGCAAATTGCCTTACAGATAGAACCCACAGTGTGAAAGTAGCAGACTCCAAGTCAGACTGCTGACCAGTCACAAGTGGAGTCTCACAGGGATCGGTCCTGGGTCCTCTCCTGTTTGGCATCTACTTCTCAAAAGTCCAGGCCAACATGGAGAGATTCTGGCTGACCAAGTTTGCAAATGACTGCAAGCTGGGAGCCATTATTAACTCCCCAACTGATGTAGACATCCTACAGAAAGACCTCACTGAGACCAATGACTGTTATCAAAACTATGGCCTTAAACTTAATGCCAAAAAAATGTGTCATCACCCCATTTGGGAAAAAGTCAGTTCCCACTAATTACCACATCAATGGGAGCCCACTGAACACTGAAGGTGTTATAAGAGATCTGGGGACACAGGTTGACAGTAACCTCTCCTTCGACCACCACATTGCCACTGTGGTCAGAAAGTCCTTCTATGTGACACATCTCATTACCATGGATTTTACATCCAGGAAGAAAGAGGTCATCATCTCTCTCTACTCTTCCCTCATTAGGCCAATCATTGAATATAATGCCCCGTTTGGCATATACCTCACTAGACGCATGCAACAGCTGGAAAGACCACAACACTACCTTCCGAAAAGGCTCCTAGGCCTTAAACACATGTCCTACACAGACAGACTCAAAAAAACCCCAGCTATTCTCCATCTCATATCATCTACTAAGAGGCAATCTCTGCCTGACTTACAAAGCCATGTCTGACCCAGCTCTGTTAGAAATGCTACATCTAAAGAAATCCCAATCCATCCACACCACATGCTCCAGAGAACTCAACCTCATTACCACAATCAACAGAACATGCTGGATGGACAGGTTCATAACCCAGAGACTGCTCATGCAGTAATAGACAGTCATGAATAGAATGAATAGAAGTCATAATAGACTTCCCATACATGTCAAGCAGAGTACCTCACTGGCCCTCTTCAAGAGAAATCTTGATGAGTTGATGGGAAATAGAAAGTTCACCCTGGGGATCACTCCAGTGGCTCTACTTGATAGAGGCACTGGGAACTAATGTCAGATGGCATGATGCCAGGGCACTTCTATGGGATAGGCTTGTAAAGAGTACAGGGCCATTAGCCTAGTACACACCTATGAAAATATGAACCTATGAACATGGAGCATGTCTGTGTGGATGCTACTACAAATCTATCACTTCCTGGTTGACATGTCAAGTTCTCAATAATTGATACATATGAATAGTAAGGGATATGGATTTTACAGGAGGTAGTGACATTAATAATACTGCCATGTACCTGGATGTTGGAGTCATGTCAATCAAAAGTATGAACATTTCTTTAGGTTCTGTCAATGGCTGTAGTGGGGGACTACCATCTGTCACATACCTTGTGACCTTAATATTCCCTAGCCTGTCATTTTACCTGGTTTCTTATTTTTTCTCCCCTGACTCTTTCTAAATATGCTGTAACACTGTTTTTTTTCTCTCACATTATATTGCAGTTCCTGTTTGCATTAAATGAACTTACCTTACAATTTCTGTAAATGCGCTAAAATTTCAGGAAATATTAAAAATCATTGTTATATAAGTTGTATCAATGTTTAACCAATGTTGTCACATTATATATAATTTATTATAATTATTTAAAATGTAGAGGATTTTGTAATAATTTGAAGAATGTAAAATTATTGTTCTTAAAATGTTTTTATTACATTTTGGAGCTTTTCTTCCAGAACCTCCACTGAAAATGGGCACCTATCCAGTCAGACTTTCCTGGTAATTAAATGTGGATAAATTAATAAACGTCCATGACATGGTGATGGCAGGCCTTCATTGTGCAGGAGTGGTCACCAACAGTATTCACTAATAAATTATGTCCTCCACAAATACCCTCTATTGTCATGTACACCTTTGTTTCATTAAAGCCATGACATGCTTCAGGAGTGTTGGATGCTGTGAAATTATCTTGAAAGAAGTGTGGGAGTATTTGTTATGTATGTGCTTTACTGCCTTTTACTACATAAATCTTAGACAGGTATAATGGGGTGCATTTTTATACCAAAGTGATTAAAAAGGCAGATTACGCAAATCATAACCAATCCTAGTCAAGGTGCATAGTGGCACATGTATTCACTAAATGTTCAAACATTCTTATGCAAAACAAGTGGCCCTTGACAATGAGTTTGCAGCCCCCCTGCAATAATTTCTATCATGTAAAATATAAGTAGGTGTGCACTTTTTCAATGTAATAAACACAAATATAGGCCTAGAGAGGTGGATAATAATATAACATACATTTATCAGCCTAGCAAGATACTCAACCACAACAGTGACACAGAAAAAATAGCTATGTGGACATTTGGTATGCAGGTATGGAACTTTAAATAATGCTAACTCATATTTGAATACTGAGATATGCATACTTTCTTTGTTTATGTCAATATAAATGGAAATTGACTCACCAATAAGGTTCACAGCATGATTCTTCCTTGAAGAGGGACTTACTGAGTACATGGTTTTACACACTTTCAGCTACAACACACATTATTAATCACCCTCAATTATATGGTAGGTTATACAGTCATATAACCCATATCTAAGACAGTGGATCAGAGCTGTGTAACACTTTACACAGGTGATATATCCTTCCCACTGTAGACCACAGACATTTGTAATGAGGATGGTGGGGGATGCACTGACTGTGCAATATGGCATGATGTGAAATGCATATCTCATACTTAACATTGCATTCACTTATAGCAGATGCCAAGGTTCTGCCATTTTATTCAGCAATCTTAATGCATTAGTAACAGGGCTTAAGCATTTTCATTCTTTATCTACAGGTCTAAAGCAGCTCTTGTAATGGCAAATTCATCTAGATTGCTGAGTAGTTCACAGGCACAAGTGATGGATAAGCAAGAGATGTAGATAATGCTCTCCCTTCGTTGATGCTATGACAGGACTGGGACACTAAGAGTAAATGGAGGAGAGGAATCGTGCAGTCTGAAGTGCAGGTTCATAACCATTTTTATGATTTCAGCAGGAGATGACTGGACAACCTGTGGCACTGAAGGGAACAAGTCAATAGTTAGTTAGATAAGTTACTAGGCTTGGATTCCAGCAGAAGCTTAGCCCAAATTCCCAGTTGCCACCTAGCACTGACTGGTAAAGTTACTTGCTCAAGTTCACACAGTAGGGAAATATGATTTGTGGAAATCAAGTCCTGTACCAGAGGAATGACAGCTCACAGAGTTAACCGTCTGTATCAGCTTCATATTGCAGACAGCCTACCACCTAGCTTCAGTGAGTGTATAAATATGCATCTATTTTTGTATAATTTTTTCATCTTTGCATCTGTAGACAGGGCACATTAATTTTATTTATTTGGGTAGTTGTGTATCTTGATGTTGGATTGAGTCACTCTTACAGGTTAGATTGATATGTGTTTTTCTGAGCTATTCTCTATTGTAGATAACTAGGTCTTTACATGGATTACAGAGTAAGTCTTTGACCTTGAAGTTTGTTTTACAGTTACCAAGCAGTCTAGTTAGGTAGGCCTTTATTGTGATGTGGGCACACAGGCCACACAGTTTGGCTATTACAGTGTACATAACAAGACACATTTGATTTTATCAATTTCATCTTTTCTTTTGTTTTACATGGCTAGAAAGCATACTATGTGTCAGTGCAGATTATAAACTGGTTGTTAGTAGTGGTTCCCTGTCTCTGACACAAAATAATGAGCATGCTCATAAGTAAAGATCACATATGTGGCAGGATCCTGGTATGAAGTATATCAACCTATTTTTTGACTGCGTGAATGAAATCCTTTTGCAAGATACAGTGCTTTTGCATTTTGCATTATAAAATGTAAATACATATATATTGTTCAACCTTCCTCTATGAACACTATCACAGTCCTTTCAGGAAAAGCATGAAACTTTGGCCTGCTGTATAAAAATTACTGCAAGCACACCCATTCTTTATTCTTCTTTCATGGATTGTGGCAGTGGCAATAAACTGAATGCTACAGACATTTTGCATTGTTCCACATTCTTTATTAATTAATTCACTGTGACTGTGGAAAAAATGCCATACAAGCTTTGTATAGCTGTAATGTATTAATCTTGTAAGGAAGTATGCCTTTGGCTCAATAACATATGCTCTATCCTGCATATCATGTTACCTTTCATACATAACATTAGTTATTCCTCTAGCACTGTCTACCACTAACCATTTACTGTCATGTTTTCTGTTTTACTGGAGACAGTGAAGACACAATTGCACAGGGCTCTACCTACATGAGGTGTCATCGATGTCTCACACATCATTGGGTATACTATGCTTTATTTTGCATGTTCTGTTATATAAGGTTGCAGTATGTACTATGGATTAAATATTATGCATACGCATGTTATTCATTATAGACCAATTACCAGACATACTGCAGCAGAGGAGACTGAGGACCTTAATGAACATTAATGATTATTTGGCTAACTCACTTCAAGGTAGAGACATTGTCTAAAGTGTGAGATTGCTTATATTGACCCTGTAGCCCCCATTGTCAGTCTGTCTACCAGGAAGTATGTGATGCAGTGGGAGAGGATATTAACAGTTGGATGGTCAAGTGTATGACACAAATATGCAACTTGCAAGTGCTGTAGACGAATGCTGCCTATGCCTCAACTATGTAAGGAGCACAGTCATCCTGTCCTCTGCTGAAAATGGACCTGTGTCCAGTTGGACCATCCCGGTTAACAAATGTAAAAATAAAAATAAATAAATAAAATAAATAAAATCATCTAGTCCATGTGTGCATAGCGGTAGTCTAAATGTACACATCTTCCATTGCAACACCATTACCTGCATTGAGCCACAAGATGGCTGCCTCTCCCTTCCTCATACAACTGGGCGATGACTATGCATATTGTTAATCTCCAATATTGCCTTTTTGTTGCCTAGAGTTTGACTCCTCTGGTATGTACAGTACTAGTGATGAGGATGAGCACACAGTGAGTGCTGTCACAACTTTTACATGGATTGGTGAGGGTGACTGTAGGTTTGCAAAGACCTCAGTTGTGTAGCTTGCTTGTCATATAAAAGGCATGTTACATGCGTTGATGTACAGTTGTTCTGCATACACTGTTTTACTAGTATGATCTGCTGACATTTATCTGCTGGTTGTATTCTACATTGTGCTTCCAATGTCCGTATTGTGTATGTGGAACATGGTAATGCATGTTTCCCCAGTGTGACACCATTTGCATTCCACTGAGTGGTTTCCAGAGTCTCACATACATTCTCCAATGTGCAAATACCTTTGCCATGACGGGAATTTAACAGAGTAATGTGTGCTCCCACATCAGATGTTTATATATGACCATGCAATTTCTATTTCTTCTGTGTAGTAAACCCCCCCTGCCTATTGGACTCTGGTTGTGGTTGGTCATTGATAACATGTGACATAGCAACAGTGGCAGGCATACATTTGAGCAACCACATTTCTTGCTTTTCACCCAAAGCTGTCATGTTCATAGGTTCATAGGTTCATACTAGGCTATCTGCCCAAGGGCATGTATAAGCCTAGCTCATAGTTATTTGGCTTTCGCCACCCCTTTTTATTGAAATAAAAAAAATGCCTATTATTTTGCTGTGCCCTCTGCAGTGCAGTGACACTGAAGTAATCCCTGGGGTATATCTCCCCCATCCATCCAGGTCAAGATTGAACTTTTCAAGGCCAGAGCGAGGTGCTCTGTGCTCTGCCTATTTTGTTTTTGTTTTGTCATAATAGGTGATAAATCTGTCCCTCCAGCATGTTCTATTCAAAAGCAAGTTCAATTAAGTCTCCCCGCCTTGTGGTTCTGGAGGGATCTGAGATTTTTTTTGAAGATCATTCATCAAATCAGGGTTTGGCATGGCCTTATATGTCAGGGGCACCTCAGGCACAGGGAGCAAGAGTGAAGGACTGAAGCAGCTGGAGGCTGGAGTTCTTTCAGTGCAGATGTTAAGACATATTTTTTTACCCTTTTTGGTTGGGGTGAGGAACTTTGGGCCTTTCCAGCCAGTCGGGGTGTCGGGTATGCGAATGGGGGCATGTGTACTCAACTAGGGCATCATGAGTATGAGTGAAGAGGGGGTACATCCTGAGGTGTGATCTAGATGAATCCCATGATCAGGGCGTGGGCAATGTGGTAGATTGTTCCTAACTTATTAACTACTTTAGCTAACATCAATTAGGCTATAGTCCTACTGTCTGGCCTGATCCCTGATGACTTCTTCTGTGCTCAGTGCTAGGTAACCTTTTGGGTCCCATGGTAGCTAGCTTTCCCCTTTGTTTTATTTTGCTTTATGGGCATATTCTTCTAGGCCTTGGCTCTGGCGATTTCTGGCCAGGCTTATCCATTTCTGTGATTTATGTCTGGGGTGATATCTGTGTCAGATGTGTCTGGTTTAGATATAGTAGTCAACATTTGTCAAAGAACAGCTTCATCACTAACTGTATACTTCAGTGTTTTTGCTTGTACAGGAAAGTAGATGCATGACAGATCTTGTGGAGAGTGGACCCAGGACTGTGGTGATTTGAACTCTGTGACAGGCAGGACTGTCGACATGGCTCCAGCAACTCTGACCCTGTGGGTTCAAGTTTCTTGTAAGTCTTGGATTGTGCTTGTGATGTATGGGAGTAATTATTGATTGTTGATGATACCTGAGTGGGTATGGGGCCGAGGCCTTTGCCCGGTCAAGGTAGGCTGTAAGGTAGGCCTTTCCTGTCAAGTGGCCTGCCAGGTGAGCTTGAAAAAGTCAACCAAAAAGTCAACCAATGATCTGCCTTTGGCTAAAAATGCTCAGTCCCAAACTAAAGGTTCCATCTGTTCTTGTTCCAATTATGATATTTATTTCTCCCATGCTGATCCAGCTTCTTCGTGGTCTTAATGGGATGGTAGGTCTAAGATAATGGAGGACTAATTTCCAGGGGGGTGGAGCATGCACCACTGTGAGATAATGGACCACAATACAGAGGCCTAGGTGGAGGCTGTCCCCAACCTAACTGGGCTAATAAGCTTTCCTTGTCATTGAGTGGGTGGACAGGATATCGGACATCCGATGGAGCAGCGGGGCTGTGTTTTTGGTTTGAGAGAGCTGTTCTCACCTGCTTTGGAGAGGCTTTGGGTGGCTACAAGTTGGTATGGTCCTTTTGGGGAGGGGGGAGTTTGGGGCACTGGACTCAGCACTTGGGGGGGAGTGTTGTGTCTGTGGAACAATTCAGGTCTTCAGTTCATTTCTTGTGTAGGTTCAGTAATCTTCACATCATTTTGACATAGCTAAAGAGCATAGTATATTTGGCCTTGAAATTGTCTTTTTGTAGCTAAAGAAGGCCTCTTGATTGTCTTTCTCTAAGATGATTTTATTGTCCCACTTTTTGCAATTATTCAGCAAGTCTATGATGTACTTCATTCTCAGGCTATTGTGTGAATCCATCCCCTAGTTTTTTCTGCTTTCTTTAGCCTTCCCAAGTCAGTATGAAAATGAAGACTCACTATGCAAAAAATATCATGGATGACACAGTGGTGCAGTGGTAGTGTTGTCACCTCACTGCAAGAGGTTCTCTGGTTTGTTTCTTGAATGTAGTGCCTTCTTTGTGGAGACTGCATGCCCTCCCTGCATTCATGTGGGTTTCCTCCCACATTTCAGAGACAAAAAAAGATATTCTTCCAAGGCTTGGTTCGTGGCTGGTGGTTCTTTGGCAGTGATCGTGGTGCTTTGTGACTCATGCCTCTTGGGCTTTTCTCCCCAGGCCTCCACTGAAAATTGGCTGCATTCCAAGTCAGACTTTCCTGGTTAACAAATCTTAAATAAATAAAAATCATATTCTCTTTCCTGGCAGCAACACCTTAGATAGTCCTGTCTGACACAAGTTTTGAATTTATATTTACCTGCTAATTAAGGAGCTTTCTACTCTGTCTCTGTGGTTGGCTGTGTGATGACCATGCCCTGGCATAGCAATCAAGGAGCCTCAATCCTCACCACTAACACCAGGGAGGTTGTTTCCAAGAAGAGAGGAAAGGATATGTAATACACACAGTCAAGTACAATTTCCCTTAAGTGCAAACAGAGATCACAATCAGTCTCAGGCTGGTTGCTCCCTTGCTCACCAAGTCCCCAAAAGACTCCCCACTGGCACTGCTATAGGGTCCATGTCTCTGCCTAACTGGCAAGCTAAAATGTCCAGTACCCTCTCTGTCCAACCAGTGCTTCCTGTCCCTGCCAAGTAGCTGACACAACACATGCACACTTTGAGATAAGTATTTATACAACTTCACAGACACTCCTGGGAAAGGCTGACACAGATTCTCCAACTGTGCCCCTTTACCCAGACTATATGGTAGTAATTACTGCTACCACCCAGTTAATAATATCAGCTAATAAAAGGCCCTTAAAAGGGTGTCCAATTATTACTGTGCAATATTAATATCCAATGGTAGTATGACTACCAGTCAAGGCTTACATTATAGTGGCCTATAACAATAACCTCTATAAATATGCAATGTACTATAGAGCTTGTATCTACACAAATCAGCCACAGGTAGAAGGTTTTAAAAATATTTAATAATAAATAATTAAAACACAAGACAAAACTACTACACCACAGAGATATCTAAGAGTTCAGATATCACACAGAAACTTAAAATAATACAGTAGGACAGGTCTGATTTCAAAGAAAAATACTTAATTAATCTTTACTAACTTTAACTATTCCTACAAGAAATCACAATGCTAAAACTTACATGTGAGCACAAGGCAAAGTGCTGATAAGTTAGATGTCCAAAATCAAAATGCTTTTCAGTCTCTTGTGAGAAATAGTATTTAAATATTACTAACAAATATATATCTAAGGCCCTCCCAAAATTACATCCTTATTGACACTTAGGTTTTCCCAGTATTCACTGAGTTCTCAGGCCACAAACTGCATTATTTAGCAGTCTAACACCTTCTCAGAAACATACAACAATACAAGACATTTTGCATGTATATGCTAGCAGAAACCAGAGCAATAAAGCACCTTCCACATCTAAATTTTAGTCATAAACTTTATCCTTAAAACAATGGGCATGAAATATTCATCCAGCCGCCCTGGAGCTGAATTCTAACATGAAAGGGTGCAACATGCTTCACTGGGCCAGTAGAGTGCAATGTTGTCACATATTTTGCAGTTCCACATTTCACAGTATTCTTTACACTCAAGAAACATGCCTGTATTTTACATTTATTTATAAAGTTGATAGAATTATGTATCAAATTCTATTTGACTAGGCTGGCAGCCTTCACCCATCTCTCCCCAATCGTCACAGGCTGTATGTTGCATTGCATGTCCTCCCTCCAGATGCACCTGAGCACACTTCAGGATGTATATTCCTGCATATCTATTATACTATATTAGTTTATGACTTCCTAGAGGATATGTGTTGCCATTACTCTTTTGGCTGCCTTCCTGTTTACTACATTGCTTCTCATCTATGTGGTGTTCTTTGCAGTGTCACATATTCACTCCAACCTTTCTATATGCAATATAGTGGTTTGAGTTTCAGTGTAATTCTGTCAGCCATTGTAGTTTTTATTTGTTCTTTATTAATCACTTCAGCTAGTATAAGCTCCTAAATCACAATATGCTGTTTTTATTAAGCATTCGTAATTGTTCACTTTTGTGTGTTGTGCTTATTCCAAGGTGAAACTCTTCCAGAAGACTGTACAAGCTGTTTAAAATCTGACCCCATATACAAAAACTACAAAAAGCTGGCAGGATTTATTTTTTTTTCAAAGAACAGTTTAGTCAAATATATCTGATTTTTGTAAGATATAATGACAACACATTTTATTTACTTGACTAGTAAGACTATAAATCAATGACGATACATGGGACAATCACAATATACTTCTCAACTGTCCAGATTTCCTTAGAATGTCCAGATTTTTGCTTCAGATTTTTGATCTTTTTCTCATAAAATATGTGATTTTCTGGCAAATCACTGAGAACTGAAGTCACTAAATAATGACATACATTTGAGTTTCAGACTTCATATCCTTCAGAAAAATGTGTGCTAACACAAATCCAGTTGTTCTAGCAATATTCTAAGTTAATAAAATAAATATTTAAAAGTTTCCCTATTTTGGGGCATTTGACCCTCCATTATTTGCTGGCTTTGTCCAGATTTCTTGTGCTAAGAGGTTGAGAGATATGATCACAAGAAAGTCTGGAATATGGACAGATGGAGGAAGAACAGTATTCTATATAAGGGAGAACATCAAATGTGATCATGCCCCTCAATATATTCTGGCAAGAATTCCAGACAAAGCCAAAAATAATCAGGAGACAAAAGCCCAAAATTAGAAACAGATTTTAAATATTACTCTTATATACGTAGCCGCTAGTATAACATGTTTTATGTTATGGTGAATTTTCTGAAGGCTATGAAGTCTGAAACTTACATTTATTATTCAGTGACTGCAGTCCATAGCACTTTGCCAGAAAGATACCCATATTATGAGCAATAGCCCACAAGTCTGACAGAATTTCAGTTGAGAACTATTCCATCTCTTGGCAAGACAGCCTGCGCACAAGCACAGACACAAACACACCCATATGTGATAATAATTTACAGCTACTTGTATGACTATACACCTCAGATATCTGCTTTAGATGAATTGAATGAATAAATACATAAATAATGTCCCAGAAATGTATCTTAGCTTACAGTGCCAAAACTATACAAAGCAGTCCAGTGCAAACCCCCCCTGCCCTCTCAGCTTTTTAGTTGAAGAATCAGAGGCAAGGACCCCAAATCCAGAAAATCTTAAATAGTTCTTATTTACTTAAAATGTTGCTAAAATAATAATACCTGTATTATGAAGAATTATCTCAGAAATTAAAATCTGAAACTTACATGCCTGTCATTTAGTGACTGCATTTCACAATAATTTCTCAGAAAGACACACAATTTGCAGGGAACAGAACAAAGTGTCTCTCAATTTCTTTGTCAAAGAATTCTGGACAGAGACAAACATAATGGTGGACAATGGCACCAAAAGCGGAAGATTTTAAATATTCCCGGGATTCATGAAGCTCGGCACAAGGCCGGTGTAAGGCTTGCGCCGGCAGTGCAGTGAATAATCGGCGTAGCAGCGCCATATGCATAGTAATGAGTGCGCGCCGCAACCACAGACACGTGCGGTGGGCACGTGAGCGAGCCCAAGTAGGATGCGGCTGTAGGCGTGGCCAAGCCGGCAGGCGATGAGCAACCTAAAGTGCTGACTTCCACAGGCCGCCTGCAATAGTAACCACACCAGCCAGGGTCCGTGGATAATGAAACGTACGCAGACTATGCAACATAGTAGCCGTGCACACAAAACGGAGAACCAAACATTAAGCCACGAAGTCCAAAGTGTACCCGTCCAAGGAAGAAAGGATACGTGTAATACCGTGTCCGTCCCGCAATGCACTGTCAGTGGGCATACCCAGTGAAGGTGTACCGCAGCATGTCAGCACGCCGCACCTACATAGAAGTAGCCACACGGGCATGGTCACCAGCAGTAGTGAGAGTACACAGCCGGGTAGCCGTGTGGATATAACAACAAGAAGGAAACTAGATACCCTAAACACAGGCAAACATGTGCATAGCAACATGTACTACACCCAGCAATGTGCCCGTCGCATACACATAGGACGGCGTATGCCTAAGCGTAATATCCAGAAGCAGAACTCATGCATGCAAATGTAATACAGAACAGCCCCGTCATAGCATGTAACCCGCACCCATGTACGACCGTGCACCCAACCCAGCTAGCAGCCTTGCGCAGCTACACACCCTACACACAATGGGTATACCTGAAATGTAGTAAGAGGTATTGTCCTAGGCAGTGCCACGCGGGCAAATATGTACCCCACATGTAAACATCCCACCTCAGGTACAGATATCCAAATGGCTGCATGTGAATGTGTCGGCACAATGTGTACATCCCGCATGTGGTATGGACCTGTCGAAACCCCATAGGTGTGCACATGCCACGGTGCCCATAACTGTACACATCTGGACAAGGCGGTATGTTCAGCCACCGTACTGATGATTAGCTATGCAGACATGTCAAACACAACACATATGGCGGAACATTTGCCCACCAAGCAGGACGCCCCAACAGGGTGCCACAGGCACAGAAGGTGAAGGTGGGACATCACACATTGAGAATAGCGTTGCCAGACGGCCAAACACCCACGGCCAACGCAAAGGATGGAATAACATGTATATGCCTGGATGGATGGGTATGTCATAGCATGGGAATAGGCCAAGCTATCCACCATAATAGCCATGTGTACCAGATGCAAACAGCCAGTAACATGCAGTAGTAATGCAGGAAGGCATACACGACTGTGGAAATAGCACAGGACATATGGCACGTGCCAAGTGTTGATGCATGACACAAATGTCCAGGATGGGGCCCCCTGCAAAGAGGTACACGTGCCAACCCCACCCCCCACAGATGTACTGGCAGTGAAAACACATCCCAAACACACACCAACACTACCGTCCATCCCACAATAGCAACGGAGGCTGGTCAAAGACCACCATGACGCGTGCACAAACAGGGACACGTGTAACCATTGCCCAACACCCCCCGTCAGGCCAAAGATTAATAGTATGGACATATGCATGTAATGCTGTGAAGGATGTGTGGTAGTCCTCAGTATCACAGAGGTAGGTACACAGATACACTGTAATCAACCGTGACGTATATGCACTGTAGACAGCATACCTGCAGGTAATACATAGTTCAATCATGTGCCACAGAAATAGACACATATGAATGAGGATAGGGGATAGACAAGTGTGAATGGGACAAACTATGAACATAGGTTCATAGGTCCATAGGTACAGAGTAGGCTATCTACCCAAGGGCAGCCATAACCCTAGGCCATAGTTATGTTTTCTTTGCCAACCCTCCAGTCTGGAGATAAAATGCCTATTACATTGCTGTACCTCTGTCAAGCAGTGGCAATGATGTAATCCCTGGGGTATATCTGCAATCCCCCATCCATTGGACAAGATCCCCCTCGAACAAGGCCAGCACGTTTCTCTGCCCCACATGTACTGGGATGTTGTTTCACAGCATAGTGAGTGTCTGGGTGATGTATCCATCCCTCCAACACATTCTATTAATGACCGTATCAAGGTTCACGTCACCTGCCCCTGTGGTTCTGAGGGATGTAGATCCAGTAGGTGAAGCATAGTCATCAAATATGGGTCAACATGGCCTCGTATGTCAGGCACAGGTCACCACTGAACAAGTGGTATGTGACTGAATGGAGCAGGAGTCCTTACAGTGGGGCAGCATAACACAAATCCCTGACACCCTGCATCCGTCTGATGATGAACCTATGGGGCCTTCCCAGCTGCTGCAGGTGTCGGGTCAGATACCTTCTGAACGGGGCAATTTACTCAATCATAGGTGTAATGACTGATGAGTACAAGGAGACGATGACCAACCCTGATCTAGATGTGAATCCCTGCACGATCAGGTGGGCAATGTAGAAGTTCTACCAAACCACGTTAGCAACGTGTGTGTCGAACGAATGGTGACTGACAACCTGGGTCCCCAGATCCCTGGTAATTCCCCCTGTGCTCAGTGGTCTGCCACCCATATGGTGGCTAGGGGTGACCTTGTACTTCCCGATGGGTATGACTATGCATTACCCGGCATTTAGATGTAGGCCATGTCCCTGACAGCAGATATCCATATCTGTGAGGCCCCCTTGAAGGATATCTGTGTCAGATGTCCATCCCACTATGGCACCCGGTTCGCAGTCATCTACAAACAATGTCAGCCATAACCCCCCCTGTGTTTGCTTGTACTTTGGAAATGTAGATGCAGAAAAAGAGTGGACCCAGGACAGAGCCCCGTGGGACACCGCCTGTGACAGGCAGTAAGTCTGACATGGTGCCAGCAACTATGACCGCGTGGGTTGTGTCTCCTAGCCAGTTTGCAACCCATCCTGCGATGTACGGGTTCACATCCAAGCCGATGGGTTTATCAATGATACCCAAGGGGGGTATTGTGTTGAAGGCCTTTGCCAGGTCGAGGTAGGCTGTATGGACTGCCTGACCCTCATCAATGGCCTCAGTGACTGTTCCTAAAACGTCAACCAAGTTTTAAACGCATGATCTGCCCCTGACAAAGCCAAACTGGGTTGGATGCAAAGTATGCAGGTCCCCTATGTCGTCATCTATGGGCTCCAGTATGATCCTTCCCCATGTCTTTGCAGATAAGGCTTCTCAAGCTAATGGGACGGTAATAACCAGGGTCAGTGGAGGCACTGCCCTGTGTAGTGGGACTACAGTCGCCGTGTGGCACAACTTGGGTATGTTACCTGAGGTGAGGCTAAAGATTAAACAGCTGTCCTAACTGTGGGTCTAATTCCTCAATGAGATTGCGGAGTACACAGCCGGGACACCATCTGGTCCCATGGATGCTGTGTTCACTACCTTGGAGAGAGCATTTACCACCTGTGCGTTACAGAACATTCGGGGGCCACAATCTGTTGGTACAGACATCTCTCCATGTGGGGGGGAGGGGGTGGAGATGTCTTCACCGAACCTGTCAGCCAGTATGTTGGCAATGTGTGTATGTTCATTAAACTTCACATCATTGTGAACCCAGTGAGAGCATATCTTGGAGTTACCTCCCAGGTGTCCAACATAGCTAAAGAAGGCCGTATGATTGTCTGTCGAGTCCTTGGTGATATATCTGTGGAACCTGCCCCGGATGATGTCATGAGAGCTTGTAGTTCTTCACATATAATGAGCAAGGGTGTCATACCTCACAAGGAGTCTGCTCTGTCTTGTAGTAGCTACCTCCTCTCGTTGTAGAGCTTGTGTATGGCTGGGGTACACCACACTGGATGCTTGGCATTGGTACAAAGACCCACAGTTGGGTAAGTGAATGTCTGATCCATGCAGTCCTGTAGGTGCTGGTAGAAGGCATATGTAAGTGATTCAGTGGCTTGACTAATGTTCACCACTGGCTCAGGGGCCTTAAAGGAGACCACACTAGTGTTTAGAAATGTGAAATCGGCTTTTGAAAAAGCCATATGTATGGTAACCGGCACCACCCACAGCATCGTATGTCAATAGCAGAAGCTATTGTCCAAATAACATAGATTAACTTTATTATTAAAATATGTATTATTATTTATTTAGTGATATGTTTCTGCTAATTACACTTGAAAATGCCCGGTAAGACCGGGCGAAAGTGCTCGTGATCTACCTGTTATGGTGGTGTCATTCTGACAATAAAGTGGCGATACTTCCCTACTGGGACTTCTGGGGATTATTTAAAGCAGTTGTTAACCTGCATCTATGGATGTACACCATTCGGTTTCAGTTCTAAAAAACCTGGTTTTCGTAGCACTACATAATATGGGTAGTCAAACAGACATTCGCGATTGGGGAACATACAGCAGCAGTCAAAACCACCGGCCACATGGACACAGTCCGACAAGTTCTACACTTTACATATGCACATTGGTGTCCATTGTAGGACCCAAAAATTGTCCCGTATGGAATACCATCCAGCCGTTATCGTTCAACCAGAAGAAGCGACAGTCGTGAGTACGGCACAGCTAGACATATGCACCACCAGCGTGTTTAATGTTGATGACAAGTGTCCTACCAGCACCTACAGGACTGCATGGATCAGGCAATCCCAAACAAAACTAAGACTCTTTGTACCAAAGGCAAGCGTCCAGTCTGGTGGACCCCAGCCATAAACAAGCTCTACAACAAAAGGAGGAAGCTACTACAAGATAGAGCAAAATCCTTGAAAGGTAAGACACCTTTGATCATTATAAGTAAAAAACAGTGAGCTCTCAGAAAATCATCCAAGGCAAATTTTGAGAGAAAAATCGCCAAGGACTCAAAAGACAATCATAAGGCCTTCTTTAGCTATGTTAGAAACCTAGGAGGAAACTCCCAGATATGCTCAGAATTAGTTCAAAATGATGTGAAGATTACTGAACCTACACACATTGCCAACATACTGGCTGACAGGTTCAATGCAAACTTCTCCCCCCTCCCCCCCAAGAGGAGAGATATCTATACCAGAGGATTGTAGCCCCCCCCAAACATCTCCAACACCCAGGTGAGAACTGCCCTCTCCAAGGCAAAAAACACAGCATCCATGGGACCGGATGGTGTCCCCGGCTGTGTGCTCCATGAACTCAATGAGGAATTAAACCCGCAGTTAGGACAGCTGTTTAATCTTAGCCTCACCTCAGGATCACACTCCAAGGAGTGGCGCACGGCGACTGTGGTCCCACTTCACAAGGGCAGTGCCTCCACCGACCCTGGTAATTACTGTCCCATTAGCTTGACAAGCCTTATCTGCAAAGCCATGGAGAGGATCATAATGGAACTCATAAATAAAGACATAGGGAACTTGCAGACTTTGGATCCAACCCAGTTTGGTTTTGTCAAAGGCAGATCATGCCTTTTAAACTTGGTTGACTTTTTCGAGAAAGTCACCAAGGCCATTGATGAGGGAAAGGCAGTCCATACAGCCTACCTCGACCTGGCAAAAGCCTTCGACACAATGCCCCACTCAGGTATCATCGAAAAACTCATCAGCTTGAATGTAAACCCATACATCACAAGATGGGTTGCAAACTGGCTAAGTGACAGAACCCACAGGGTCAGAGTTGCTGGAACCATGTCAGACTCAAAGCCTGTCAAAAGTGGTGTCCTACAGGGCTCAGTCCTGGGTCCACTCTTGTTCACCATCTACTTTTCTGAAGTACAAGCAAACACAGGAGGGTTATGGCTGACAAAGTTTGCAGATGACTGCAAACTGGGCGCCATAGTTTAAAACACATCTGACACAGATATCCTTCAGAAGGGCCTCACAGAAACGGATAACTGGTGCCAGAGCCATGGCCTAAAGTTAAATGCCAAGAAATGCATAGTCATACCGCTTCGGAAAAACAAGGTTACCCCTAGCTACCATATAGGTGGCAATCCACTGAGCACAGAAGAAGTCATCTGGGATCTGGGGACCCAGGTTGACAGTAGCCTTTCGATTGACACTCATGTTGCTAAAGTAGTTAGGAAAACCTTCTACATTGCCCACCTGATCATGAAGGATTCACATCTAGATCAAGGGAGGTCATCATCCCCTGTACTCATCACTCATTAGACCTATGATTGAGTACAATGCCCCATTCGGAATGTATCTGACCCGACACCTGCAGCAGCCAGAAAGGGCCCAAAGGTTCCTCACCAAAAGAATAAAGGGTCTCAAAATATGTCTTATACTGCTCGACTGAAAGAACTCCAGCTCTATTCAGTCTCATACCGCTTGCTCAGAGGTGACCTGTGCCTGACATATAAGGCCATGTCAAACCCAGATTTGATGAATATGCTTCACCTCAAAAAATCTAGATCCCTCAGAACCACAAGGGCGGGAGACTTAAACCTTGACACGGTTATTAATAGAACATACTGGAGGGACAAATTCATCACCCAGAGACTCCCTATGCTGTGGAACAAAATCCCGGTACATGTGAGGCAGAGCACCTCGCTGACCTTGTTCAAGAGGAATCTTGACCAATGGATGGGAGATAGCAGATATACCCTAGGGATTACTTCAGTGTCACTGCTTGACAGAGGCACAGCAAAATAATAGGCATAGTTTTATTCAAACTAAAGGGGTGGCGAAAGCCATATAACTATGGGCTAGGCTTATAAATGCCCTTGGGCAGATAGCCTAGTATGAACCTATGAACCTATGAGCCTAATGCAGTGGCGGATATTTCACATTGTGACTTTTGAGGTTTATTTAAACCAGTTGCTAACCTGCATCATCGGATATACACCATTTGGGTTCATTTCAGAATAAACTGGTTTTCGTAGCACTACATAATATGTGTAGTCAAACAGTCATCCGCGATTGGGGAACATACAGCAGCAGTTAAACCCACTGGCCAGATGGACACAGTCCAACAAGTTCTACACTTTACATATGCACATCGGTGTCCATTGTAGGACCCCAAAAATTGATCCGTACACCACATCTACCAGCTGCGATCGAGAGACCTAAAAGGAGTGAATAGCCATGACTACGGCACAGCTAGACATATGCAGCACCAGCGTGTTTAAGGTTGATGACAAGTGTCCAGGAAATGCAGGACATATGAACAGAAATCCCCAGATTGTCGAGTCCATAGAAGTGCGTCCACATCCCAGTCCCGCACACATGAAGGATGTGTAATGGGTACCGTCGAGGGTTGCAGCCATGGGATCCTGGGTATGCAGAAATGGGGCTCGGTGTTGTTTGGCAGATAATCCGTTGTCCCACCCAGTGGGAGGGATGTGGGTATAGCACATGCCTTACCCCCCACTAATAATGCAAATCATCCACCGGAGAATGCTAAATGCAGCTGTGAAATGTGTACAGCCCTATACCAGTGTCCAGTAGGCAATTCCCATGGATGGA
>NC_056744.1:1263418354-1263498354 GCF_019279795.1 Protopterus annectens
TCAGAGAGGGTAGCCTCCCTAGCATCCATCCAAACTGGGATTGTTACAGCTGGATCAGAGTGGATGGCCTCCCTAGCCTCCATCCAAATTGGGAGTGTTACAACTGGCTCAGGGTGGGTAACCTTTCAGGCATCCATCCAAACTGGGAGTGTTAAAGCTGGATCAGAGGGGGTAGCCTCTCAGGTGTCCATCCTAACTGGGAGTGTTAAAGCTGGTTCAGGCTGGGTAGCTTCTCAGGCTTTAATACAAACTGGGAGTATTGCAGCTGGATCAGAGTGGGTAGTCTCCCTATCATCCATCCAGACTGGCAATGTTACAACAGGATCATAGTGAGTGGCCACCCGAGCATCCTTCCAAACTTGGAGTATTACAGCTGGATCAAAGTTGGTAGCCTCCCTAGCATCCATCCAAATTGAGAGTGTTACAGCTGGATCAGAGTGGGTAGCCTCCCTAGCATCCATCCAAACTGGGAGTGTTATAGCTGTATCAGAGTAAGAAGCCACCCCAGCATACATCCAAATTGAGAGTGTTACAGCTGGATCAGAGTGGGTAGCCTCCCTAGCATCCATCCAAACTGGGAGTGTTACAGCTGGATCAGAGTGGGTAACCTCTCAGGCATCCATCCAAACTGGGAGTGTTACAACTGGATCATAGTGGGTAGCCTCCCTAGCATACATCCAAACTGGGAATGTTACAAGTGGATCCTAGTGGGTGGCCGCCCTAACATCAATGCAAACTGAGAATGTTACAGCTGGATCAGAATGGGTAGCCTCCCTAGTATCCATCCAATCTGGGAGTGTTACAGCTGGATCAGAGTGGGTACTCTCCCTAGCATCCATCCATACTGGGAGTGTTACCACTGGATCAGAGTGGGTAGCTTCCCTAGCATCCATTCAAACTGGGAGTGTTACAGCTGGATCAGAGTGGGTAACCTCTCAGGCGTACATCCGATTTGTGAAGAACAGCAATAATGTGTTCTCCACTACATATATCATGCAGTGAAAGCTCACAATTACACTTGTAAATGTAATCTGGTGTTCATGCTCATGGATAAGGACATTTAATCTGCCTGATGGTAGATTTCCAAAGCCATGACCACAGATGAGCTGTTTTACTTTGTGCAGATGTTGTAGTTGCAAATACACAAACATAATCTGGCAGTGTGAATGTCTAGCATGTCACACTCATTCTATTTATGTTCACGTTTGTAGGCCTGGCCCCAATCTATGAAAGAAATTTCAATGATATTCAACCTTCTTCAAGAGACTTCTGTGGAAGTTGTGTTATTCATGGGTCATCATTAGTTATTGCCTCGTCTTAAAGAAGCCATGCTAGGATTGTGAAGATGAAGAGGTTGCCACTAATGCAACCTTTGTAGTTTTAGAGCATCTCTGAGCTTTATCATTAACATCTTCAACAGACCTCAACCCCAAAACCAAACAGTCTGATACTGAAGGCTGTGTGTACATTTGGGGTATCAAAATGATTCACTTGTTGGACTGGTATGGATTATGTACTCTGAACATAATTATGTCAATGCAGATGTGATGCCATTATTAGGGGTGCCTTCCCCCTCCATGCCCAAATGATGGGTGATTTCTAAGGAGCATTGCTATATGCTGTATTCAACAGCAGTGGAGTCTACAGTAGCTGCGATTTTCTATTACTGCAAACTGCAGCCTCCTTTTCTAGAAGGTGTCACATCAGACACTATATCGGAAACTCGTTGTGGTGCTTTAAACTTGCTATATCTATAGCTGTGGCCTCCACCCTCACACATAGTACTCTCTGCTTTGCATGTCTCACATGAAAGGTACATCTTTGTGATGTGTACACTTCTGTAATCTTTCAGTGCACCCCCTGCTGCCTGACACATAATATTGTAACTGCACTGTCCATCACTACATAACACTTCAGGAAAACATATGCTGTGGATGTCTGGTCAGTCTGTCATTCTGTCATGTGAATATCTGGGTAACCTCTCAGGCGTACATCTGATATGGTGATTGCAGGATGTCTGTAAAAGCTGTGGATAGAAGATGGGTGGCTGGAAGAGAGGATTTCATTGAAAAACACTAAGACTAACTTCATGATATAGATAAAAATAGGTCAGCTCTTGTCATTTATACATCCAGATATTCCTCAGCACAGAAAAAGTTTTTTAAAAATTTTTTTTATGCACAGTAAATAATCAAGAATGTGTTGTAGCATCTTGAAATGTTCACAATGAAGCTATAGGGTCCACTTTTTTCTGGTAGTGTAATATTTTACCACTATTTTGGCATCTCTGATTCAGTGCATTTAGCAAATCTAGACAGAAAAAGTTTTTTTTTCTCAGCATTTTTGCCCTGAAACAGCAAGACTGATTGTTAATGCTAACTTTATTTGCAGATAAAAAGCAGAAAGGGAAATTTTTTCCTTTAATAAATGAAGTATACCACTTTTTATACGAAAATGCCTACTCAAATAATTTTCAGCTAAGCTTTCATTCTTTATTCTTAGTCATTTCCTGCATGCACATGGGCATTGTACGACTGCAAGCTTCAATATAATATAATAATGGTAACTGATTACAGATTAATCATATAAAGTTACTAAGCTATTGGCCCTGAGGCCCTTACAAGCCTAGCCAAGAATTTAGCCCATATACCGATAAGTCAGCACCTGATGCCCCTGTCCAGGAGGGGCACAGGTGGAATCCCAGGGGTGTATTTTCTATTCCCTATCCAGTTATCTAGGTTACACTAAAAAGGCTTAATGAAGTACTCTGCTTGGCGTGGAGAGGGAGTCTATTCCACAGACGGGGGAGTCTCTGGGACACAAATCTGTCCCGTCAACAAGTCTTATTGATGTCACAGACCAGGTTGAGGTTGCGCGTGCAGGTTACTTGAGTGGAGCTTGACTTGTGATATGCAGCAGTCCTATCAAGGTGGAGTCTGAGATTGCTTTGTATGCCAGACAGAGGTCACCACTGAGGATTCTGTATCAGACTGAGTAGAGTGACAGGGCCTTTAGCCTATCTGTGTAGGGTAGATGTTTGAAGCCCTGGATTCTGCTGGTGAGGAACCTCTGTGGTATCTACAGCTATACTATACAAAATGTATTTTATAGAACATTATAATAATACTGAGTTTTTATTACTCTTAGACCAGGCAAATTGTATTTCATTTTATTATTTTTGCTCTACTAAACTTTATTTTCCCATCCACCATAGTACAAAGCAACTTCAAATAAAGTAACTTTGCTATAATTATATAAACAAAGGAGTAATTCTGCCTAAAAATTACTCATGTTGTAGGTAAACCTCTCAAGTTGTAGGCAAACCTCTTCTGTGCAACTTACTCCATATGAAAGTGCAGGTGGCATCACACATGATCACTTTTTGAAGCTATGTATAAGGTCAGCAATACTATGTATAAGGTCAGCAATACTATGTATAAGGTCAACAATACTGCAAACATATTATATAAGAAAGATGCTGCCTGCATTCTAGGTATTAATGATAAGTATTATCCTCTGTGAAGATTCAAACAAAGCCAATGTCTGTTAACGAAAGGAGTATTTCTACTGTATTTGAATAACTTTTCTCAAATGCTTCAAAGTAAATGTTTAGAAATGATATACTTATAAGTATCTAACTGTAGTGAGATTAGTCATCCATGTTCAAAATGATGAATACATTCTAAGATCCTGCTTCCTACTACAAATTAAAACACAGTGTTTACTTCAAATAACCCTTTACTCAGAATCACTAACTGTGCATGCAGCTGGCAATTCATAACTTTTATTTGAGGTATTTCCTTAAAATGATGTGACCTCAAACATTAAAGGACTACGGTCTGAGTTTAAGGTTGCACAACCAGGTGACTGAGAAGATAGAGTAGAATTATGTTTTTTTATCATTTTATATGTAAATGATTGAAATTAAATGGTTTCAGGAAATGGCAAGCATAACTGTTTCCACAGTTAGTGAGTTGCATAAATGTAGTAAGGTAGTACATACTGAGAGCACTCAATATAGATGAACTAAGCGCATGATAAATTACCCTTTTCCACAAGGTTTAGCAACCTCACATAACGGTAAGAATGTTTAAGGTGCTTCTCCCTGTAGAAGGTGAACTGGATCCCTATAACAAAACAATGATAGCATAAAATAAAGTAAGTTAAAAATGCATTATATTTCTTTCCTAGCCATTAAGTGGCAACTATTTTATAAAGTGTTACTATGGGAATCCACACTTTTGTCCTTAAATCTCATCAGTACCATCGAGGAAGACATGTCATTGTTTGCATTTTGATAATTACTATGTGTCCACAGTATCTAAAATCTCATAGAGAAGCTAGATTTCCAATAGCTGCATTATTTAGTTGCTACAAGCACCTACCTGACATTTCTTAAATACCCAGAGGGTACATAGCCGGAAAATCAAAGTTTCAATGGATACCTATATGATATGAGACAAAGGCAAAGACTATCTATCATCAGACATCATATTTGGTGATTTTGTGACTGGGTTAATATCCTCTTCCTTTTCCACACTACATTTTTTTTCTCTCTGAAAATCTCATGGTCAGAAGCAAGTGTTCCTTGTAGGCATATGTCACAATGCTATGTGCCACCTAGCCTCTAAACTTTAATATCTTTTCTCCTGTTTCCACAGTTTAGAACTAGAACCTGACAACTGTCATGCTAATGTTCCCACATTAATCAACTAAAGAACGGAAGTGTATGAAATATTCATGTAGCTGCCAAATAATGATCCAGTTCTCACATATTAAGTATGCATGTAACTGCCAAGAAACAAGCCAGCTCACACAAATGCATGGTGCCAAAATCAACTGTTGACACTATTTGTAAGGTCTGTGGATGGAGATTCATGTGACCAGTAAAACTGAATCCACAGTAAACAACAAGGAGTTTCTTCACTGAAATGAAAATCATTTTCAGACATACTGACAGACAATAACAAAGTAATGTATATATATCCTAACTTTAAAATGCAATATGTGTTTTTTTGAAATTAAAGATGGTGGGATTATGTAATCTGGCATTTAAAGCTAAAGATGAAAAGATATTTTTTTTCAAAATACATGAAATTAAGTAATTATATATCTGAAGGTAAATCATGTGACCAATGATTTTGGAATAGACAACAGGATTAAGTAATACAATTTTAGAAATAAAGGAAAGAAAGACTAACACAATTAGGTATATTAACTCATGACAAATTGTACTTCTCATACAACCCATCTAAGACATTTAAGTGCTACTAACAAAGTGGTGCAAAGGAAAATATTTAATAGACTTTCCATCCTTTTTTCAACCACTTACATGTGTTCAATGCTCAACTGTGTCTTGCTTTCTTTAAACTAGAATTTCTACTATATCTTGTATAAATTCAATTGGTACTAACTGGTGTTACTCTTATGATAGTATAAGTGACCTTCATGTACAGATTCTTAAAATTTGCAGATAAGTTCTCCCTGCATAAAACTATGGCAACAGTTTGCAGACAAGCAGATGTCTGAGAAAACATACTGTATGGTACTAAGTAAGACTGTCCCAAGAACAGCAACTTAACAGCAATGGCTGAAAGTTCTGCAAGTAAGCATTTATAGCCTTCGCATCAGAGTCTCCAACAACTGAAAACAAAGTCCCACAGCCAAGAAGAAAGCATGAGATCTCCAGTAAGTCAGTAAGATTGTCCAGGTACCCCCTTATCTTCCCACTGCCTTCTTCACTTTTATTTCAGAAAAAAATAGAATCTATGAATTGTTGCTTCTATATTCTTACAAGCATTTCTTCCTTTCAGTACTCTAGAAAAGAATAATTTATTAATACTCCACAAAATTATTTCTTCTGGAAAGGAAAGATGGAAATATTACTTTTCACAGCAGTTGAAAAAGTTGTTTATGATTAGGAAATAGCCAGTTCAAAAAACTTAATCTTGTATAATAAACCGAGCAAGACTTTTTTTAGTGTTTTACATTCTTTAATTGTTTATACAATCTATGCTTCTGATACTAATAAAAATGGGTTTGCTTCTGGAAAACATTATTGTCTATGAACACCTGCCAGGATTTTCTCTTTGAGTCTCAAGCTCAAGGGCTGGGAGGGTGGCCTAATGGTTAAAGTGTTTGCCTTACAAACACAAGGCAATTGAGACTTAAAATGAAAAACAGGAGTCGAGTTAGCTTAGTACTAATCTATGAACCTATAAGAATAGGTGGGAAGGAGGGGCTCTGTGGGATTGGCTATGGGTGAAGTTAGGTAGATATTGGTTGTTGGAACAGGATATGATGTAGTTTATGAGAAAAGGTTATATAGTCATATTTAAGGTTGGCTGCGAGCTGAGGAAGTTTTCTTGACACGGGCTTTTGTTGAATCCTTCCCAACTTCCTCTTAATTTTCAAGGGTGGGTAAGGGAGTTGCCATCAGAAGCTGAATCTACCAGTATGCGTATTACTTTTGTCTGGGGTTCTTTGTGAGATGTGTAGGAGATCAGAGAAGCTAACACTACTCTATGGAATTTCAGCAAGGGTTTAAGGTTACACTGCTTATTGGTGGGCTTGTGTAGGTGAGAGATGTTTCACAGCTACTGAAGTTGTTGCAGGTGAGTTGTGGTAATTGCCTACTATTTTTTCATCATTGGTTGTGTTCATTTGTATAATTTGTTAATTATTTTTCTAATGAACACTCATCCATCTACCTACTTAACTGAATAAACTACTGGAAACTTCAACATGACATCTTTATTCCTCCCACATGCAGGGTATCAGAGAGAGACAGAGAGAGTCTCCTAGATCTGCTAAATAAACTGATTTTATCTGGACTAATCCTTTGTACTCTGTTTCAATTTAACAACAAAATTATTGCATAGAACAGAGCTCGAGAATCACTAACATAGTTGATGAACTTATTGTAATAGTTGGGAGGTCTAGTTGTTTGACCACTTTTAAGCTATATTAATGGTCTGGCAGAGGAAAAATACAGTGGATATTATGTGGAGTAGTCAGAAGGTTAAATACATTACTAAAACAGATAAAGTACTAACAATGACTGAAAAATTAGCTGATGGAAGAAATAGTTGCATACATTATGAAATGTCTTCTGGTTTTACATGATCTATGTAAAGTAGCTATGCAGTGATGGTCTGTAAATGACAAATTGCATGCTATATGTAATACATCGTATACCATATTTAGAATTTGGTTGATGATAATTGCAACATGCATTAACAAGCTGTCATGGTAATGTTAAACTATTGGCAAATATTGATAAATTCATTATGTACTTGTTACAGCTGTCATATAATATGAGAGTATGATATACAAAAAACATGATGTCAGTATATGTACAGTTAGATGCTGCATGATGTATGCATTGAAACAAACAAAAAAAAATGTTATTGTTTGAGAAATTAAGGACACCAAAAGGAACACTGAAAAGAAAAAAATGCTAATGCCTAAAATTACGTTGTTGGAAACCTAATTTTGTTTTAACTAAAGGCAGCTCAATCTTAAATAAAATGTGATTAGAAAATTGTATGTGAAATAAACAAGCTCCTCTTTTTATAAAGTGGACAGGAATCAGCAGAATAAATTTAATAAAAGCAGGTGCCAACCTGAGGAGCAGTGCTGAACCCGTACCTGTCTCATGTCACAGTATCACAAATTCCATATGTACCTGCACCACTAAGGTGCTCTAAATCTGTGTAGTATGCAATACAACTGTGTGTGTGTGTGTGTGTGTGTGTGTGTGTGTGTGTGTGTGTGTGGGGTAAGGGTATGTGTGTCAGTGTAGGTGGGTGGGTTCATTTTTATGTTCCTTTATGATTGTATGTACCTTGTTTATGACTCTGTATATGCATTTGTGTGTGTGTGTGTGTGTGTGTTTGCGCAGATGTGTAATCCTATGATTGTGAGAGGGGATGACTATGTGTTCTCTTATGTCTGTTTGGGTCAGAGTATGTATGTCTGTGCCTGTCAGTTTTGTGTGGCTCTTTGTATGTGTGTTTTCTGTGCATTTCTGTAACAGTGTGTATGTGTCGGTCTGTAAGTTTTGTGTGGTTCTTTGCATATGTGAGTTTGTATGTATGTTTGTGTGTTTTTAAGTCTAAATTCATCTGTTAGTGTGTGTGTGTGTGTGTGTGTGTGTGTGTGTGTGTGTGTGTGTGGATTTACTATCATATACTCAACACACAGGCATCGAGTCAACCAAAGCCCGCAACTTTTCCTTGAAGGTCAGCAAAATTAATACTGGCATACCTGGCACAAATATTGAATGCCAAAACTCCCTACCATTCCAGACCCAGGAACAAGCACAAACATGGATCTTGATGGACAGCAATTTTGGACAGTCAGTAATGCTGGTTTTCGACATTCCAACTTTTGCAATGTAGAAATCACACACTCAACTCACCCTCCTGTGTTTCAAGTATATGATTATAAACTGTGTGTGTGTGTGTGTGTGTGTGTGTGTGTGTGTGTGTGTGTGTGTGTGTTTGTGTATGCATTGTGTCTATGGGTGTGTGCTTTAACCGAATTCCAAAAAGTGACTTTTGACAAATGCAGTATTTATCTGACCCAAGATATAATAAACTCTATCACATTTTATCAAGCATACCAAATATTTTAACAGTACAGCATTAAGTTTATTTTCTAAAATTGCTGAACTTTACTTGTGTGACTCAGGGGCTATCGGAGTAGAGCTGTAAGGTTCTGTACTGCACTTTAAAGGAAGGGACAAGTAAGATAAAGTGTTTCAAAATAATTTCAAAAACAAACACCTGGAATTGTACTTCTTTTCTGTCTGATCTGGAGCTATGATATCCTGCTTTGCATTTTATCATTTGGAGCAAACATTGAGAATATAGCATTATTCTGTGGTAAAAAAAAACACTATCTGAACTATACTGGTTTTACTGGTGCTGAGACATAGTGTGATCAAAGTGGAGTTGGGGTATTTTGCAGTGCACTTTATAGGAGTAAAGAAGAATGACAAAAAGTTTTATTTATGTATTGCTCGAGAGCATGAAACTGCCAGCAGCATTTGTCACCTGTAAGAAGAGCTCATAAGTCTTAACGTTTGTCACCTATTTTTCAAATGGTGGCAAGTAGCAAGTAGCTTCACTACTTTCTTGACAAGATCACAGAGTAGGTAATGTGCTTCAGAGTAGCTTGATTTGAAGCTGTGGCCCTTTTTTATTTTTACCAGCCTTTATGTAAAATACTGTTGCAATGTTTCTGATGGTTGACCAATCACATTAAAGTATAATGGGCAGCCATTATCTAATTATGTATAGTGAACAATATGTAATGGCTTTATGCATGGCACCTGTATGAATAAATTTATAGATGAATGAAGAGGAAACAATGTTTATAGTGAGACACAAAACTGTCTATAATTCTTTAAAAGACAAAATAACTTGGATTTTGTGGTAAGTCTGAGCAGAGAAGAGTTATATCTAAGAAATACATATTTTATAGATTGTTAAAAGGAACATTTTACCTTTGTAGCAAATGGTCAGACCAGTCCTTTAAAACTGTTCTCCTAAATTCCAAATTGAAATTTATCATCACCCAAATATTCATCTAGTATTATTTAAACATATCGAATTAATTTGCTTGTTTGACCATAATTGGTAACTTATACCAGAGTCTAACTGGTAACTTATACCAGAGTCTTGGTATTGTGTCACATATTGATCCCCTGATGTAGTTCTGTTACTGTCTAGTAAACAGATAGGCTTCCCATCTCTTATCACAGGATAGGACTTAACTAGAGTTAAACTTAATTCTGCCCTCAGATCATTATTAGTTAATGCCTTACATGCTGACAAAATTTGGTTCTATCTGATCTGTATAAAATACTTTAAAGGCTTGAGTATTTCAGTCTTGTAGTATAAGACAATGATCTAATCCTTGTAATTCTTTTTTGTAAATACCTTTGCACAATTTCCAGTGCTTCTATATCTTACATTGTTAGACCACAAAATATTAAATTATATTCAAGTATGGCTCATACCATGGAAATAAACACATTGTTCAGTACCATAGGATTTTTGGTTACAAATATGTTCAGTATTAGACCAACCTGTCTTAAACCTCTGGCTTTAATTTCTTGAACATGTTTTTTTAAAACACAAATAATTTCCAAAAGCAGTACCTAGGTCTTTCTCCTGTCACCAATTTCCAAGAGATTAACCCAGTCTTAATTTATTTGTCTTCTTTACTTGTTCTAGCTTTTGTAATGCTCCTGCTTGTGTAGCCCACTCATTTATTTTACCTTGTTACAGCTTCAATTTATTCACATCTTCATAGTATCTGTTTGAGCACTAAATTTACAGTCATCTACATATTTTAATAGCTAAAATTTCTCAAACTTGGGCATTTCAGAAGATATCATATTAAAATATATTTGTCCAAATATAAAACCCTGAGGTACTCCCCAAACTTCTTTCTTCTAATTTGATTGCACACTTTCCACGCAAGACTATGTACTTTTTCTGTTGACCAGTTTTCTAACTATATATGGGTTTACACCTAACCTTTGTGAACATGTTATGATAGGGCCATGTGTTAAGCAGTCAAAAGCTTTAGATACAGCCAACTAAACTACTGCTCATATTTTCCCTTTATCTCTCAGTTTTCATATTTGTTCCTAAAACTTTATTTGGCAAGTTGGAGTAGCTTTTCTCTTCATAAATCTATACCGGTTATCTTCCAGTTTTTGCCCATATATGTTATCCTTACTAAGCAATTTATTCATATGCAGCAAAATCCAGTTGTAATAAAGCTGATAAGACATGTAAGGAATAAATGCTGTAAAAATGAAAATAATATGATAATGAAGGTGACCAATAACATGGGATAGTCAAAACTTGAATAAGTCATATTAGAAAAAAGAGGTCAGTGTTATTCCAGTCCTAGCAGAACCATGTTCGTTAATAACAACTTCTCAACTACATATATCTATACTTGTCAAATGTAGAAGTCCTTTGTGAAATTAACATTTCTGAGCCACTTGTTTTAATAACACTCTGAAACCTCTAACATACAGAGAGAAGTACGTCAGTATTAATTATCCAGTTGCAAACGTATAACAGACACCCAACTGCCACAGATAGCCTCATTTTCTGCAAGAGCCACTTAACCCAAAGGTACTTGTTACAAACAGAGATCAGACTCCTAAATGTATTACTATAATTATTATCCCATTAGCAGCTCTCACATGCTGCAAGTGATTGTCCTAATGTAGAATGGTTTGATATGACCTCAGCTGCTTGCCTTAATACATAGAGTAGCACTGCATGTAGCCATGAAGTCAGGCTTTTATTATTACATAATATAAAATGTCTTACAGATGAGTAGATTCATCCACATATGAAACATATCACTCAGTGGCAAAAACTCCCTCACCCATTCTATGTGCATTTATATCTGTGTGTGTGTGTGTGTGTGTGTAAAAGAAAGAGATGGAGTGTGTATACATTTGTGTGTGTGTGGATTTCCTTTTATAATTTAATGGCACTATTAATTTTATTTTCCATTTTAGATATATCACTATTGGGAGTAATTAGATATATCACACAAAGGACTGTAGTCTGAGCAGTTGAAAAAACTGAGATCCATAACATCAATGTACACTTTATTATAATCAAAATAACACAAATGCAATACATCTAGCAGAGAAATGCATCTTTCTTCAGGCAACAGTCCACTAATTTTTGGGGTCTTGTTTTTTTTTTCCTTTAGTAACTTTACTGGGATTTGCTTAAGGTCTTACTAGAGTCGTTGCTTTATTGGTTTTAGGTCTGTGGTCTTGTTATACTTCTAACCTGTGCATGTTTTGATTTAAATAATTCAAAGAATGGTGTTCTTTCAGTGTTCTTAACTGGTATTGTTAGACGTCAAGCATTTCACTTATTCTTTTTGTATTGTTACTTGATAGTAATATATTTGCAAACTGGTTGTCTGGAATGAATCAGTGATATGTAAATTATCCAAAAGAATCTATATCCTATTATAATGTGTCTGGATGGAAATCTTGAAGGGTCCCAGTTGTTGTGTACCCTGTATAATGCGAAGGCAACAAATTCTTTAGCAGTACAGATCCCTAGATCCTGAATAGTTTCTAGTATGAACATTAAGTTCAGGTCCCTTTATCTGCTGGCATGTTCACTCCATCCTGCCCAGTCCTTGTTATCCATGGATGCCCCATCACATAATTTCTTTAGCATCATTCAGAACTGGCACCATTAAGATATTTTCAAACTGACTAGAGATGAAAGACATTTGGCAACAATGTGCGCAGGAGTAAGAAGAAATTTTTAGGCAACATGAATTTAGACACTGGAGGTTCACACTGCTAGGTACTGAAAGAAAGGACTGGTGAGACAGGTAAGTGAAAACAAGAGTCAACTCCATTTCCTTTACAACTGATTCATAAGTTTGATTGCAAAAGGGCAGGAAAATTAAGTTAGGAATAAATGAGAATTAAAAAGAAAAACATAATAATTCAGAGGAGGGAGCTAGAAGTGCTGGTTTTATACAAAACAGAAGAAATGATTTGGAGTTGATGGAGGAAAGTGAGAGAAATACATGGAAAAAATAAGGTTACAAACAGAACTGGGATGTGAAAGGAGGCATCTCTCCAGGGAATGCTTGGATATTTATTGATCATGATAGTAAAAAGTATGGAGACAGTGCAGAAGTCTGTTCTTTCCCAATAAAGCAAGATAAGTTTTCTTAGTCTGTTCTCATTTTTCATGTTGCTTTTTTCATATTGTCATCTCAATTCCCCTGTTGTCTCCAGCACTGTGACTTTTCATCCCCTATAAGTGCTCTTAGTCCTCCAATTGGGGTTTAACCAATGGATGATGAAAGGAAGATATTACAAACGCTTCTATGGATTACTCCCCATTCTGCGGTTATATACCTTGACACACAATGGATTAATCCCCATTCTCGGGTTATATACCCTAACACACAATGAATTACTCCCCATTCTCAGGTTATATACCCTAACACACAGTAGATTACTCCCCATTTTCAGGTTATATACCCTAACGCACAATGGATTACTCCCCATTCTTGGGTTATATACCCTGAAACACAATGGATTACTCCCTATTCTCAGGTTATATACCCTAACACACAATAGATTACTCCCCATTCTCAGGTTATATACCCTAAAGCACAATGGATTACTCCCCATTCTTGTGTTATATGCCCTGAAACACAATGGATTACTCCCTATTCTCAGGTTATATACCCTACCACAAAATGGATTATTCCCCATTTTCAGGTTATATACCCTAACACACAATGGATTACTCCCCATTCCCAAGTTATGTACCTGTTTTACTCACCATTTCCAGGTTATATACCCTAACACACAACTGTTTTTTGCTGTTGCACTTTCATGCTAAGACCAGTGGTTGACATTTTCTATTATATTTAGCACCATTTTTTTGTTTGTTTTCTGGACTTTCTATAATGTGTCATTCATTTGCGCATTCACTGCTAGGGATATCACTCAAAGAGCAGCATTGTACATTTGTATGCATCAGCCACCACATATTATACTATACTTTCAGTCTCCATAGCTCCCCCATTAGGTTTGCTTTCTGACTGCTACTTGCATCAGCCTTGGTGTTGTCTAGAAGGAACTTGATCAAGATTTTCATCTCTGCATAATGCCAAAGATCAACATTAAAAACAAAATAGATTAGTTTAGAAGTATTCTCCTTGAAACAACATTCATTTCCTTCTTATCTTCTGAAAGTGTTCACAGTTACTACCCCCATTGCCAACAATCTATACTCTTCTTAGCCCACTTACAGTCTTGTAATGGGCCTGTAGAGGTAGTTAAAGTTAAGAGTTTTACTAATACACATGCATGCAGTTACTTCTGTCTACTTGCCTAGTGACACAGATAAAGAACAAGACCAAGATATTTTGACAGGATCTAACATGTCTGAACTTATCAATACAAAAAAGAGTGTGGTGTAAGCAAATGGTTCCACTAACAAATAAAAGTCAGTGTAAATCAAACAATAGTACCACCAAACCACGGCCAATGAACAGATAAAAAATGCTTTTAATGGTAACCGCTTTTACGACAGGTTTTGCCGCATTATCAGGCAGTACAAAATCACATCTCAAGATATTTAAAGGCAAAACAACCAATAAAAATATTAATTCAATTATACAATCAATTAAAATGCAATTATAAAATGCAATTATAAAATCATTGTGTTTTTAAAGGTACATTCACTAAATACACTTATCTACCCCAGCCCCTTGCCTGTAAAATTGGCTTTATAGAAATCTTATCATTGACCCCTTTACCCATGGTCGCTCTCATTCTAATTATCCACTAAAGTTCAACTGTTTCTGTTCTATTTACAGTGCCCCCCCTTCTTTCACTACATTTTATTTTTTCAACTACCATAAATTTAAACTTATGTGTGGCATCATTTAATGCAACATGCTTTAGGGCATTGTTTTCTGCACCCCTAGAAATATCATAGATATGCTCTCTCATGCGTTCTTTAAGTTTCCGATTGGTCTTCCCTACGTAATAAGAGGAACATTTTATGCAGTATGCTAGATATACAAGATGATTTGTATTGCAGGTTAGCAAACACTTTAAATTCTACTATTTTACCAGTGTCAAGATGGATAAATCTACTACTACTGTCAACATACTGACAGAAATTACACTTAGAACAGGGAAATGTTCCTTTACCATTACTGTTAACATTATTAAATGGATATTTAGGATGATATAATATTCTTTTTAAGGACTTCTTATTTTTATATGCGTAAGAGGGAGTTTCCCCCACCAGCTGCTTTATTTTATCATCTGAACAAAGTATGGACCAAGTTCTCTTATAACTATCTTGCATCAAATTCACATTACTAGAATAAGTGATGGGTACTCTCATAGGTTTAAAGTTCTCTTGTTTCATATCAGGTTGAGCTGTTTCTAGATACTCTGAAAAACATGGCTTCCCTTTAGTCCCTAAGTTGTGGTATAATGGAAAGGCCACGAGTCACCTTAGATTCACGATAGCCTCTATCAATAAATCTATTCTTAAGACCTACTAATTCTTTATCTTGGTGTTCATCATTAGTTGTTAACTTAGGGATACTAAAGGGAAGCCATATTTTTCAGACAGTTGTACAGTTCAAGCCAGTTTAATTGCCTTAAGCTAAGACAATGGTGAGTCCTATGTGGGGTACTAGTGGCAAATTTATAAATTCGTTCATTCATTAATAAATATATTAGATAGTAGAGGACCCAGGATAGAGCCCTGAGGGATACCTGTAGTAACTGGTTGAAAGGATGAGTAGATTTGTTGCCATTTAATGCCTTGTTGCTTTACAGACAGGTAACTTAGGAACCACAACAAGGAGTACTGTGAAAGTCCCACTGTGGAGAGCTGAATGAGCAGTTGCTGGTGCGGATAGTATCATATGACTAAGAACATAGTGGACACAAGCAGACCATCATTTCTATATCAGTTTATTATATTGGTAAAATGTAGTAGAGCAGTAATGGTACTGTGCGGAGGCCTAAAGCCATGTTGTGTTTCTCTGAGAGCAGGTTTTTTGAGGTTAGGTATTGCATCAGCTGCATATGCATGCATTTTTGGAGACGGGGAGGGAATCACTATTGGTTTCTAGTTATTAAATTCTGTAGATGTGCCGCCTTTGTGCAGTGGTATGATGTAGGCTTTTTTCCACAGTGATGGGACGTATCTTTCTGCTATGGACCTATTAATTAGTATGCAAATTGGGAAGGCTATGACTTCTGCAACCATTTTAGGTAGTCTGATCGTAGCTGGTCTACAGCTACAGAAGTACTTTTTAGGTTAAGAAGCTACTTTCTTATAAGTGAGGTAGGTACTGGACTAAAACTGAAGAGCTGTAGGTGGTTTTGATTGGACAGGGGTAGAGTGGGGCAGATGTATTAGTGTCTAAGAGAGATAATACTGATTGTATAAAGTAGGAATGAAATTGTGTGGGGATAGAGTCTGTCGTATTGCCTGTTTTTGGAGAGGGACTAGTGATCTTGTCAAGGTGGAGTAGTTTATTTACTGATGAGCAAAATAGTTTTGGGTTGTTTATATGCTTGTCTTGTAGATTGGTATAGTATGCTTGCTTATCCTGTTTGACACGAAATTTTGCAAGTTTCTAAGATGTCTAAATTGCTGGAGGGCATTTTGAGTTCTATTTTTATACCAGTTTTTTCCAGGCTTTATCCCTTTTTATCATGATTTTTTTGTTTCCTTTGTCAACCATAGTGCGGGGTTGGACTTTACGCTTTTATTACGTACTGATGCTAGATTGCTGAAGATCTGTAAAAATATATTATTAAAGTGTTCTACAGCAGTATCTAGCAACACTGTTCTAGGTACATCCCAGTTATGTCTTTTTACTGTTTCATTCAAAATATTTTTGCTGAAATTGGTTGCATTTCATATTTGATTATAGATAATATGTTTATCTTGCTTATGGTGAGTTCTAATAGTTTTATTGATTCTAGTAGGTACTGTTATTGTCTGAAGTTGTACAAGTTTATAGATTCAATGGAGGTAGTGGAATTTATAAGTTGCCAGTCTATATTATCTCCCCAGGTGTTTCTCCCAGGGCCTCCTCTGAAAATAGGCTTTGTCCTAGTTGGACATTCCCAGCCAACAAATGTTAAATAAAAAATAAAAATATTTAAGTCTTCAAGTGTTATAGTTTCAGGTTAATTTGTTGGGATATCCAAAACTGGATGCTTTAGCAGTATCAAAGTTATTCCCTGCGATTTTTGGTCTCCTAAATTGCATAAAAATGTGTTTCAACCACCTGTGCATCCAATAGTAGATGCGAGGGGTTCAATATTGATTTTAAACTGAAAGGCTTGGTAATGAGGGAACTCACAATATGTACAGATGCATGGGACTTTTTTAATAAAATTGATAAGACTACCTTCCAGGAAGATTTTGTATTCATCACAATTGACATTAAAGATTTATACTCTGTTATCCCACATGATGTGGGTGTAAGTTGGTTTTGTGGTTTTCTTATAGAGAAAGGCGTCTCACAATTACAAGTAAATGTTTTGGTACAATTGTTGGAAATAGTTTTATTTAATCATTTTATTTTATTTGAGAAAGAATTGTATGTGCAGAAAAGAGGGGTGGCTATTCCCCCTGTGGTGGTATATAAGCAAATACTGTTATGCTGTATTGGGATAGAAAATATTTACTGAATTCAAAGTATTTTAAGTTTTATCACCTCTATACACATTTTCTGGATGATATGTTCCTTTTATGGGATGGTCCAGTGGATGAGATCTCGAGTTTTTTGAACTATATTAATGACACTGCATCTTTTTTGAAATTCGTCCATTCTGTGGGGGTGGATTAAATTTCATTTTTACATGTACATTTTAAAGATAGAGTAAACAAAAGATTTGTATTCAAAATATTTAGAAAGGAGACATACTCAAATACTTGGCTCCATTTTTCTAACACCCACCCTTTTAAACAAAAATGAGAAGTTTTAAAAGGGACAATTTGTAAGGGCTGCTAGAATGGTATCTACATTGGAGTTGTTTCTAGATGAATGTGATAAGTTGAAAAACATGTTTTAAGACGAGATTATCCTATTTATGTAATAAAGGAAGTGATGCTAGAGGTGTTGAATAAAAGGAAAAGAAGACATTTTGCTCCCATCATTAGAGCGACTATGTTGAATAATGTGATAAGATCTGAGGAGTGTTTAACACATATAACAAGTGTTAGTAGTATGTTGTTTGAGATGGAAGGGAGGGATGTAGAGATAATGAACCCTCAAAACCATGGCAATGAGTTTACAACCTCGTTTATCACTAAATGTTGTGTAAATAGTAAGCTGATTTGTGATATACTTATGAAAAACTGGCAAGTTCTGAAAATGGATAAGGACATTAGGGAAGTTGTGGGGGACAGACCCATGGTTGTATACAGAAAAGGAATAAGTCTGAGAGACTGGATAGAGAGACAAGTAAAAAAAAGACCAAGTGGGTGTATGAAAAAATGCGGATTTTGTCCACAGTGCCAATATATACTTGAAACTGATGTAGCTACAGTCAATAGGCATGAACTGAAGTTAGATGGGAAATAATCCTATATAATAGAAAGTGTAGTATACTATGCTCTGTGTTGCCAATGTCCATGTGTTTATATTGCAAAAACAGATAGGAAAATGTAGAACACATATATATGAACATCTAAGAGAAATTAAACTGAAAAGAGACAAATGCCCTGGCTAAGCATTGCATGAGCAATGATACACATAGTTTCAAGTTTTTTTTTTCTGGAATCTCTAGTTTTAAATGAATGGAAAGGACCCTGGACCTTATTATTAGAAAAACTTGAGCTTATACGGCAATTACATTTGAATGCTCTGTGTTGGCCAGGGCTAAATGAACAGGTGTCGATTAGTAGCATTTTAATGCTGAAAGCAATACAAAGGTAGAAGGAATTACAGACACTGAAGATTCTATAGTGTAGTGGTAATTCCATCTGGCTAATATGCAAAAAGTCCTGGGTTTGATTCCCAGTTTTTACATTAACTGATTTTTATTGAATTTCACAGACTGAATTATATACATAGTTTTATGGAAAGATTTTATATCACTGCCTTGCACTAAACTCCCCTACGTTCTACTGCTATCACAACTTCAAAATGTTACACTCCATTCTCTATAAAACTTCATCCTGTCCTGCTCTGTCTTCCCTAATGTCTATCTATACTCCTCCTTGGACACTGCGTACCTCTAATCAACAACTATTTATTTACCAACCCAAAAAAACAGTAGGCATACTACTATATAAACACTCTGTCTCCCATGCTTGGAACAAACTCCCAAGAGAAATCTATTCCATCATTCACCCATCCCATTTTAAGGAAAAACTCAAACTCCTTCTACTTAACTCTTAAATTTGTCCTTGTCAAACCCTACCCTAACCTCCCATACCCCCTCTTATATATAATTTTTCATTCCTTCCCCATACTGATTGTACTCCACTTAGTGGATACTTTCTAAATATATATAATTATATATGGTCGATTCAAACTATTTGGTAGTATATATGTAAATATATTGTCGCTTAATTTTTCTATGTCATGTACAAATTTTTTTTTTCTTTGATGTTTCTGTGACTATTTCTGCTTATATCTTAATGCCATTGTATAAATACTTCTGATTCAAATGTTTTTGATTAAACTGCAAACTGTACGTTTACTGGAGCTTTTCTCCTTGGGTCTCCACTGAAAATGGGCCCCAAGCCCAGCTGGACCAACCCGGTTAATAAATGTCAATAAATACATATATGTGTGTGTGTGTGTGTGTGTGTGTGTGTGTGTGTGTGTGTGTGTGTGTGTATGTTTGTATATATTTATATAAGTAGATGCACATTTAAGATTTTTTATGTATGTTTATAAGTTGTAGGGTGGAATATTAAGAAAGAAACTGGAGGTGTGGTTTTGGAATTATGCCAAGGGGGTGTTTTAGTTTAAAAGGAACATTGATTTGTTAAAGTTTTATCTGATGAAGTTTCCATTGGGGAAAGAAAGTGCTTGGCTGTGTGAAAATAAACTTTGAATTGTTCTGTTTCATCTTTTTTATCTTGAGGATTTTTGCAGAAGATTAATATTACTTGTCTTGGTATGTGGTCATTTATGCTATATGAGAGGCAGCCTACTTTTATCAGTTTATCTGTTTTGTCTGTAAGAATACAATCTAATGTTGAGTTTCTCCCTGAAGTTTTAATGATTCTAGTAGGTATGGTTATTGTCTGAAGTTTTATTGATTCTAGTAGGTATGGTTATTGTCTGAAGTTGTACAAGTTTATGGATTCAATGGAGGTAAAGGAATTTATGAGTTGCCAGTCTATATTTTCTCCTTGGGCGTTTCTCCCAGGGACACCTCTGAAAATAGGCTTTGTCCTATTCGGACTTTCCCGGCGAACAAATGTTAAATAAAAATATTTAAGTCTCCAAGTGTTACAGTTTCAGGTTAATTTGTTGGGATATCCAATACCAGATGCTTTCAGCAGTATCAAAGTTATTCCCTAGTGGTATATAAATTGCTTTTAAACATATAGTTTTCCTATTGTTGATTTATAGGAGTGCTATTAGTAGTACAGCATTGTTAAATTTGGGTATTTTCTGTGGAAGTAAAGTAATGGTTAGAGAATTTTTATAGATGATTGCTACACCACCTGCACACTTGTTCTGTCTGTCATGCCTGAGTTTATTGTATCCCGGGGGGGGGGGGGGGTGATGTCATTATGCTACATTTCTTTTTTAACCAGGTTGCAGTAGCTATGACTACATCAGGAGTTTATGTGACAAGATAAGCATGTATGTCATGGATTTTATTGCACATATTTCTTAAGTTCATATTTAGTAATGCTGAGTTTGGATTCTATTTTTTGCTGAGATATATTAGGTGACTGGTTTATTTTGGAGTTAGAAGTAATGGTTTTATAAACAGTGGGACCAGAGTTGGGGTGAATATCTGCTAATTTTTTGAATTGATATTTTACAGAGGGAAGAGAGTGGCCAGTTACATTTTGGTGTTGGTTTGATATTTGATTGTAAATTTGGATATTTAGTTTTAAGATATTTATAGAAAAATAAATGAAATGTGGTTTGTAGAGATAGGGTGTTATGGAGAAAGACAGGCTGGGTAGATGTTGATATTCTTTGTGAGGATTGGTTGAAGTCCTAAGTATTTAAAGGAGGTGGATTTGATAACTGGTGATAAATGCTAGCAGAGTGAGCAGAAATAGTAAAATAATCTGATTTAGGGGCATCTTATTTAACTTGGGTTTTATCTTTCTTGTAAATTAGGATACAAAATGTTAGGATGGTAGTGAGTTGGTTGCAGACACATAATTTGCTAGTTACAGGAGGCACGGATTCAGAAAATATGTGAGAGAGTCTTGGGTGGTAAACTAGAGTGGGTGTTACTATTGGGAGTGATTGTATTGGTTGTTTTCTAGTGGAGAGAACTGATGGTATTGGTTAGAGAAATATGTGGGTGATGCTATGGAAGTATAAATGTAGAGTAAAAGTGGGTGAGTGGGATTTGTGGAGGGGAGAAGAATGCAGCAAGCCCAAGCATTACTGAGGATGAATGAAGCAGGTTGAAAACTTGTCAAGAGACAGCAAAAATAGTGACTTAACATCAACATCCACAAATCTGCTGAGGGATAAGTAAAAGGAACAATGCAGTTTAAAAAGCCTCTGTGCTGCTAGATGAATGTCTTTGTTTTGTTGCTCTAGGACACAGTTTTAGTAAGACAGATAAGTCCAATATCACCTTGACCTGGCTGGTCTATATCATCATATCGAACATTGACTTACCTGAATACAAAAAGGATGTCACCAGAATGTTGAACAGCAAAATAGTCAACAGTTTAAAATCTTGAATATCAAGAGAACGAATGTTCATAGTTGACCAAATCACGTTTACTGACGTTAAACGTCACTAGCACATTGCATTATTATTTGAAAGTAGATATCTTAGGTTTAGAATAAAAGGTTAAGTTAAGGAGCTATATAAGTAGAAACTCTTGTACTACAATACTGACATATGAAAGAAATAAAATATTATTATTTTGTTGTTTTAGAAAGTGTTGCTATAAACTAAAAGCAGCTCCATATGCAAGCAGTTTTGTATAAGAGGAATGAATATTCTACAGCTGACTTCCTTCAAGAGATAGCTCTACTTTTGAAAGTTTAATATTAAAAATGAAGGTCTGAGCATAACACAGAAATTAAAGTTTACTTCTATTTAGGTGTTGTTTGCTTACTTATGCATACAGTTCCTATTTCATGCATATTCACTATGCACAGGAGACATATGGGTGAATGACAGGGTGTCTATTTTGTTTAATTATTCCGCAGGAATCAGGAGGCAGAGTTGGCTAACTATGGCAATTCGATATTTTGATTCTCGTCATTTTAACATGTCGAGCAAGTTATATTCGGGTAAGTCAGCGTTCAATATGATGATATAGACCCGACCTGACTAATGGTGATAAAAGTAAAAAAAAAACTGCACTTAACTGCTTGAACAACTAAGGAGGTGTCTATGGACTTTGAAATGCAAAGTCCAAAAACCTACCTCAACCCCCACAGACCAGGAAAAACAATGAGAAAAAGTAAGGCAAAATGCAGTAGTTAAGCTCTGGAAAAATACTGGCTGAGAACTTAAAAATGGTTACACAAGAAGAGAAATAAACTTAAGGAAGGGAGACAGTGGACTGCTAAAAACAATGAATTGAGCATAGTTAAAAGATAAAGTACCAATGGGACTGCTGTGGTCTAAGAAAATGGAGCTATTATAGTGGACAAAACTCTTTGTTTTAGTCTGCCATAATATTTATAATCGACATGCAAATATAGCCTAGAGCCTGGTTTTCAAAATGCAAGCTTCACTGTTACATACATATCTATTTGCTTGCAAGGACACTTCAACAGAAAAATAAAAACACACTAAAGAGACAGCTGGGTGCACTGAGTCAATGTTGACTGCACACAAATACCAGCTCAGAGCTGAAATTGATTTAGTAACTGTCTCAGGCAAGGAGAAATAAAAAAGGAAGGTGGAAGACCAAGGGTGACTTACTTGAAGTCATGCAGTTCCATTAACGTCAGGAAGATATAAATAATGGGAGTAACAAGTCTGGAAGAAGTGTAGAAAAATATAAGAGAAAGAAACAGTTTGAGTAGTAGGATTAAATGTCAGTGTCTGTTAAGAAGGAGAGAAGAAAACCTGACCAGCAGGGATGCCACTGCAGGAGGGTTTACATGCTATAAGGGTATTGCTTACAAACTAGAGCACTGAGGCACTACGCAGGCTAAAATACACGCAGAAGCATGGATGCCTCTAAAACTTAATGCACAAGCCAGAGGTGGAGCACAGTTTGTCTTAATTAAGTGGTGGCTGGATTGAATGGACTCAGACTGGCTATTTGGATGAGACTGCTGTGTGCATATTTAAGTTTCTACGGAACCCAGTAACTCCCTTGTACCCTGCTTGACAGAGAGAGAGAGAGAGAGAGAGAGAGGGAGAGGGGGGAGGATATGCATCTTTTAGTTGCCATGGATGCCAAAAACATCCTTTGCATAACCTTGCAATACATTAAGAAATAATACTACATATGTGTCATATTGAACATGTATCTGCCAGATATATTGTTTAAATGCACTTATTTTTTCTTATCAGTTGTTGCCAGTCCTCCCAGCAGTGATATAAATTAGCCAGGTCTGCATTATAATGTCAACAACTAAAAAGGAATATTTCAAGAAGAAAAGCCTTTCCGTAGAATAATGAATGCATAAATTATTTTATATACTGAGAATTTAATTTAAGTGGGCATTCTCTGTCCCATATGCACTTTTCCTATCTCACCTATTACCATCTTAATTTATTCTCTCCAAGCTCTGGACGTTTGCTCTGTAACTTCCAGTGGGTGGAGCCTATTCTTTTTTTTAAAGAATCAAATGATGTCCTCACATTTCAAACAAATGCTCATATCTTTAGAACTGTAGGGGTTACAAATGAAGTGTAAAGACAAAATCTCAGTACAAACTATTTTTATAGTGATAATATTCTTTAGATTCTAAGTCTTAAACAGGATTTTGTAAATCACAGTAAACATAGTAATTATTCAGTTTGTAAAATGTTGTAAACAACTTCCAGTATGTCAGCAGTCACTTAAGTTGCACACATTTTGTAAATCACATTAAACATAGAAAGGGTAATTTAATAAAGCTTACATAGAGCTAACCTCCATGTAAGCATAGTGTCACGGCTGAAACACGGAGGTCGGAGTCCTTACAATCCAGGAAACAGTGCTGGGGGTGTGCACAAGCCTCCTAGCACTGTTCAACCATGGAGGCCATCGTGGAATGCAAATCACCTCATTTGTTGGTGAAAACCATGCAAATGAGGTGATTTACCGATCCAGGAAGCAGACAGGCATCCGCGTAGGAGCTGTGTCTGCAAAACAAATGTATGCGGGAATTGTCTGTGAACAACACTGCAAAAAAAAAAAAAAAAAAACAGGGCTATGACAACTCAAAGTAAAGCATGTATTAGTTACATCAGGCTTGCCTATGGCCATTGGCATGTAAAACTGATGCAAAATATGAAAAAATCAAAAGTTAATTTTACGTGCGCATATTATATGTGCAAGCGGAATACAGTGGTGCCCAAGCATGGGATCTGACAAAATATAAAATTAAATTACTAAAAGGGGATTATTTAAGTTAAAAGTAAATTCCCCATTATAATGGCCAGCATGCAGACTCAAAAATGTCAGTTAACAGTGGCTGCTAAGGACATAGGCTTTCATGCAGTGCTGTAACTAGTGTATAGGTAATTAGGTGTATGCAAACTAGCTAAGTTTACTGAATAGCAAAATGGGCCACTGTGTCTGCAGGTACCTAACTGTGTAGTGGCTATAATGCAGTGGTGTAGGCAGAAGAGGTAAGCTGACATGAAAAGGGGGTATGCCATGCTTGGTGGAACCACACTGGAGCTTACAAGTCCGGAAAAACGTAGTACTAAAAGTGGGGAAAAAGACCAGAAATAGGGACAGTTTTTAAATATTGCTCTTACAAACATAGAAAGTTGATAGAATGACAGCTTTTCATATAAATATTTAAAATGGTTGTATTTTAACATTGTATTTGGATTATAAAAGAGCTATATAGACATTTATAGCTAAAACCTTGGACAGCTCTGCTAGCTTAGTGGTTAGAGTTCTGGCTTTGCATGCACTAGCTCACAGTTCGAATACCAAGATAGGCCATTCAGCTTTTATATGGGAATGCATTGTTAAATAATTTTATTTTATGTAATGAAGTAGTAATTGATATTTGTTAACCAGGTTAGTGTAGCTGGTCCAAATTTCCAGTATCAGTGGATATATGATGTGAACTCACCCATGTAAGCACTTGTCCCATACAGTACAGTCACTCCCCAAGGTAATGTAATCAAAGCACATAGGGGACCGTCCTATAATGTGAAACATATACACTTAATATGTCAGTAATGAGTAATTAATGTCCAATTAGTACATTTATTTAAATGAAAACTGAGCAATGCTTAGCTCTGCTGAGCCAGTTTGAGCATTGTTTAGAAGTTTAAATCTAAGCAGCATTCGGTCCAGCTAAGTGGATTTATGCACCACTAAGCACTGCTCAGAAGCGTGGTGAAAGCGCTAAGTCATTTCTGTCATTAAAGTCAACATTATTTGGTTCACCGTACTACTCGTGGTCGTCTTCAGTGGCTGTTTGCATTTTTATTTTTATGGTATTATACCCTGTTTTTGGGTGTTTTTGTTTTGATTACTGCTCAGAATTTCTAAAACCAGCTTAGCACAACTGAGCAAGGGTGTGTGTCTGAAGCCGCTTAGCTGGTTTCAGAAATGCTGAGCATGTCTGTGTCCACTGGAGGGCCCTTTCTACTCAACAATGTTCCCACTAGATGCAACAGTTTTAAAGGCTTAAAATTGGAGGAATTGGGGAAAAAAAGGAAATAGCTGACAAAAGGCAATCAACTATAAATGATTAATAAGGCCTCTGCCACTCACAGTGGCTCACTCAAACTCTTCAATAATGTAGCTGGCAGGTGGAATGTATCATCGTCAGCCAATCACATTGGCAGCATCTGCAGCACACCAGTATAAAGTATGGAAACACCCTTCAATTGGATTTTCCCACATAATCAGCACCATTGGAGTAAATACTTAGGAATTTTAACTGACAAATGATAGGTGCTGCTGCTGCTTTGCTACATCTCTGCGTGCTACAGACCGAGGGCGGTGATTGTGATGATGCTGACAACCAGCCCAGACTGAGGAGGAGAAGAGTGTTCAGACCCAGGGTAACCTTTCAGGGGCTACATGAGCTGGAGATAGAGTGCTACAGGGTGGACAGGGACCTACTTCAGCAACTCACTGAGCTCTGTTGCCCTCACCTTATACTCAGAGCCAAAGAGGGGACCCCATCCCAGTGGAAACAAAGGTATGTGCACCCTTAAGAATACTAGCTACAGGTACTTTCCAAAGACCTACTGGGGACATCATGTGGGTCTCACAGGGATCCACATCCAGGGTACTCCGCCAGTTCATGGATGTCATGCTAAGACATGCCAGTAAGCACATTTATTTCCCCAGCACCCCTGAGGAGAGGACCAGCAATATGCATCTCTTCCACCATGTAGCAAACTACTCAGAGGTAATGGGTGCCATAGACTGCACCCATGTCCACATCAAAGCACCACCTGATGAAGATGGCAGAGTCTACGTCAACCGCAAGGGCTATCACTCCATCAAGTGCCAGGTCATTTGTAATGCCCAGGGCATTATCATCAATGTGTGTGGTGGCAGCCCTGGCAGTTATCACGACTCCCACTTCTGGCACACCTCACAGGTGTACCAGGCATTTGCCAGGGGGGACATCCTGTACGCCCATCACATGGGGGATGCTGGTTATGCACTAGAACCGTGGATGATGACACCAATCAGAAATGGACACACACACACACACACACACACACACACAAACAGAAGAACACCATAATGAGGCACATACAAACTACGAACATCGCAGGGAGTGTGCTTGGGATGCTCAAGTCATGGTTCAACTGCCTTGACATATCAGGTGGAGCCCTGCAGTACTCTCCAGCCAGTTGTGCAAATATTCATAGTATGTGCCATGCTACAAAATATGATCCTGCGGAAACAGCTGTGGCAGGAACCTCACAGGGAAGGGACACACAGCCTACCACCAGTGCGAAGGTGACCACAGGCACAGGGGGACTCGGAGGAGGAACCCCTTCAGCTTGTCCCTGTAGGCAGACGTAGGCATGCCCAGTATGCCCTGGCCTTAGCAAAGAGGAAATGCATGGCACATACACTGACAGCCTAGGGACCCATGGACTGACACCCCTCTCTGACTCACATAAACAAGTAAAAAGGATGGCACACATATCACACTACCTATACCTTAGCATGTATAGGCTGTGTACTGTATGCATCCAACAGAGTCATCCTTGAAGCACTGTCCTCACAATTGCTTATGCCATAAGGTAAATCAACCTTCTTAACAATAAATGAATGGCATAGTACACTGTGGCAGCATATGTATGGTATTGTTGCATGTATGCATGGGAATGGAGTGGGTTACTGGGATAGCAGCAGACAATGGGCAGCTATGTGGGACAACAGGCACACACTGCCAGGTTCTGCCTGCCACACAATATGCAGTAGGCCCTGTGCCAGTAAAATCCCCTACACTATGTGAGGGACATACAAACAGTGGGGTCATAGCACAAATGCATGGATGTCAATGTTGGAGTCCCATACATAGGTCTAAACCTCCAACAGCAGGAAAGCTGTACAAAGCCATTAAGAAATGGGTGGCAAAGGCTCAAAAACAGGCACATGCCATAAAGACTGCTCTTACAAGCATTGAAAGTTGATGCAATAACAGCTGTTGCAGTAGCATAACTTCTCTGTAGTGCAGACAGGAGGTCTGAAACCCAAATGGCTGTCATAACTTTCTAACTTCAGTCTTAAATGGTTTCACTAATATCTGCCATACAACCACATGTGTAATGAAAAATGGAACCAAAATATGAGCCAAACATATATCTGTAAGGTAATAACAGCAGACCACACATTCCCAGGCCTGTCACAATCAACTTGATACCTTGTTCCAGTTCTACAATATGCAGGGGTCAATGTGTTCTGTATGTTTGTGGTTAACAGTGTCAGGAAGTACACATCACTTACTGGTGGTTGTTGTGACCTACTGGTCTAACTATAGGACTGTGGTTGTCAGGGTCCACGGTTCCATACTGCCCATGGCAACAAATATGCATGTCAGCTACACCTACAGCAGGAGTTATACAGACCGTCCAGAAGAAATATGTTACTGCAGGAAAGCTGTACAGTGGAAGGACAGAGGGCCACAGATATGGATAGTTCACAGCTTTGAGAAACATACATGGTGCCTAGTACAACAGCAGTATGGGACAGGTCAGTGTACTGCCAGAGTATAAAGGCTGCCTATGCCTCCTATATCTGTTCTGGTTGTCATAACTTTGCATTTGCCTGGCAAACTATCTGTAAACAAAATTGGTTGATGTGAAAATATCAATGACAGAAAGTTGAGATGAAGACCTCATACCCATAAGAAAAGGAAAGCTAATACAAAAACCTTCTACCAACTGTCTACCTTTGGATCAGAAATATTAAGACCCTTGTCCCCATGTCTGGGCTTGTGTACAACTGTCATCTATGTACCTGTCCAGATGTGTGTCTGTAAGAGTTTGACAGCTATGGCCAACATGTAGCCTTACAGTAACAGTGCAACCCAAACCTGAGAACCATAGCAGATGTATGGGGCACAATGATGGGCAACCTGCTAAACATGTACAGTCAGAGGTGTGAAGTCCATAACCCTGTGCGTATGTTACAACTTCTACCTCAGTCACAACATAACTACAAATACATAACAGCGGCAAGTGTGGACAAAGCCTGTGACTGCAGTACACAAGGACCAAGAGACAAATATAAGGGGGAGGGAAAGCAATGAGCACACAAACGTAGATTGCACACACTAGAACAATTTGTGCAGTACCATAGGTTCCCTGCATTGTATGGAGTCAGTAAACAAATTTCTGTTAGCAGTTCTTCACATTAATCTAGATCAATCTGCCACTGACAAATGAGGGAATCACAGTGCTATGTAGAATATACCACATATACTATGGAAACCTTTGCTCAGTCCAATGTACTCTGCACCCACCCCAGGATATGACTCACTTAATAAGGATAGCACACAGCCAGGAGATCCCTCAGCCACTATATCACTGAGTTTCTGGACTGTTTACACAGGTTCATCAGCCAATCAGCTCTAGCACACAAACACCTGGAATAGAGTACAGGTAGCTCTGGACTGGAGTACCACTGTTACTATTGAAGATCATACTGGGCATGCTCCTGCACTTAAACAATTTCACCCCATGTCTGCACACAATTTCACCCCATGTTTGCACACACATCCCACTATAGAACTGTGTTGTCCATATATGCCTTTGTACACAGACAGCTTTGTACATATTATCTGTCTCACCCCCCACCCCTATCACACAGGATTACCCTCATCTATCTGTATGTGGCATATATAAGATGTATCTGAATCTGTTGAGTGTCATATACATACATATATAAAGGTAACATATACAAATATATAAAATATAGACTGGCAGAGACAGGGAGAGAGATAGACACAGACAGAGAGAAAGAAAGAGGCAGAGAAAGAGACAGACACCCTGAAAGCCATAGAGTGATGTACTGGTGGAAACATTTGCACAACAATTGTAAGCAGTAACACGTGCAAGTACTTTAATGAGCTCCATTATGTAATAGTAGTGATGTATGGGTTGTACTCTCACATCACCCACCTTGCGTGTGTTTCTTTATCATTTACACTTACATCTGTATACACACACCATACAGGGCTATGACTGTGTAATGGTCACCCATTTAATGGCCCTGATACCAGTATCCTCTACAATAATGGCCTATCTGTCAACAGCTACTGATGTCATCCACCCCAACAGCAGTGGCAGACACTCTTCAAATGCATAAGGCTTATGGTGCATATGATAAATACGTAGCACTCTAGTACATACAACTAGATAGGTAGGGGTTCTAATTTCGCTAATGGCAATTCTGTGTATGTGTGTGTGTTTTTGTAGGTTGTACCATTTTGAAGCCTGTTTCACCCAGTAAACCCCTCCATTGCCCCACTTTACAAGGGCTGCTGATATCATTCACCTTAGAAGCACCTTTGGACACTCTTCAGCCATCTAAGCTCTGTGGCATTTGTGATAAGTATGTAGCACTATAGTGCATAGTACTAGATAGGTAGGGATTTGAATCCCAATACCGGCAACTGTAATACTGTATATATGTGTGTGTGTGTGTGTGTGTGTATATATATATATATATATATATATATATATATATATATATATATATATATATGTGTGTGTGTGTGTGTGTGTATGTGTGATACATATTCCATGCGGACGTTGGGTATACTGTTTTAAGGCCTGTTGACCCCCTCCCCATAGCATTACATCACAGGGCCTGTTGATGCCATCTACCTTAGATGCATTGTTTTAAACTCTGTAGGCCATAATACTCTACTGTACAACTTATTGCAGAATGACCAGATGTTTGCCACATATATATGGTCCATGCCTCATACAAAAGAGGTTTTCTGTCAAATCATTGTCAAATAATTGAGGGTAGAAATAGACATATGCGCTTCATATGTCATACCCTACTGAAAGGTCATACTGACACAAAACCTGTTACACTATCAGCTATCTAGGTATGTAACAGAAATATGTGAAAAGTGTCCCTATATTTTGTGAGTGTATACCACAATTAAGGAAGACTTTGCCCAGGTTAATTGGTGTATGACTTTGTGAGGTATGTCTCCAGCAGATAACCACCATGGTGCATGCAATAGGTATGTAGAACTATAGCACAGACAACTAGATAGGTAGGGATTATAATCTGAATACTGCCAACTGTGACAGTGTATGAATTTGGGTATGCGTATCCCATGTAGCAGCATGGCTGTCATGCCTGTGTGAGTGTGTGTGGGTGATGGTTATACCATTTAGTTTGCCTGTTCCACCCTGTTAACTCTCCCTTTGGCAACCTATTCAGGCCTACAGATGTCATCCATCTTAGAAGCAAAGTTGCACATTTTATAAATCAATACCACTGTTGCACGTGCAATACCTACGTTGGTATGTAGTGTAGGTAACTAGATAGGTAGGTCTTCTAAACACAAAAATGCCCACTCTGTGTGCACGTGTGTTTCAATGCATGTCCACATGCAGCACTGTGTGTGTGGGTGAGATGGTTATAACATTATTAGGGCCTGTCAAACCTCCAGTGTCAACCCTTACACCACCTGCAAATGATTGCCTGAATAGTAGTGGCAGATACACCTACACTATATAGGCTCTGTAGGGCTTGTGTCATGTATATAACAACAACATAGGTAAAGCTAGCCAGGTCAGGGTTCTACTCCCCCAACAATGGTAGTATATGGTTGGTGTGTGTGTGTATGTATGTACGTATATCCCTTTGCAGTGGTGTGACTGTGTTAGGGCCACCAGCATACATCTCAAACCATCATAGAGAGACACACTGATAAAGCCATACAGAAGAATTGGACAATGGCCAAATATTAAGCTCAATCTTTACATATTGCTGCAACACACATAAAACGTAGACATGCATCCCCTGTAGGTTATGTGTTCTGACCTGATAATATAAATCATCATTCTTTAACATTACTCTGTCATGTTTTGCCACATATATGTCACAAAACCACAATGTCATGGGGAATGGAACAAATGTATGTAGCAAACTTCAGGACATTTTGCAAAATTATGTAGAGGAGAGAGGTATGGGCCACCATGGGTCCCACCCTGCAGGTTGCAGTCCATGTTTGGCCAGGTGTCACCTGTGACAATGACTCAAGCAATACAGAGGTCCCCAGGGTGTAGGACAACAAACATACCCTTAATACTGCCTACTAGTTGTATAAAGCAGTTATTTCACACCAGAAGCACCTGAATGTTATGACAGATAGCATAAACAAAGGTAATGTGACTCCAAGAAGCTGTCATATTAGCAAACTCAGGGAACTTCTGTCAGTTGCACTTCCCGTGGGTATGGTATGTCCTAGCAACTGTCACAGTACTGCAAGATGTGTAACACAGTCCACATTTGATAAGATGGCAAACCCAATCTGTGTTGCATATGTGTGTGCAATATGTAGATCTGTGGAGGTCCTGTAATTAGCTGCTACACCCAATGACCCACACATATGTAGGCATGAATGCTAACTGGCACCATTCACATATGTAGATACTGTCCAAGGCTGTGTCCACTGTACATAGTGTTCTGTCTGTCATAGACACACAAACTGCCTCTAACACACTGTTATGGAGTCATACAGTGGCTATGGAATGGCGCCAATGTCCTGGACTCAAGCTGAATGCAGACAACAGTACCATCATACCATATGTCATGGACATGGTCATACTATGTCTCACATCAATGGCTACACCATTAACACACAGACAGTGTTGACAGACCTGGGTACTCAGGAGGATAACACTGTCACATTCAGGCAACAAGTAGTGGCAGCAGTCAGAAAATGCTTGTACATGCTTTACTACATCGGTTCCAGGTAAAAGGTGGACGTTACCTCTGTTAAGTCCTCGCTCATTACTACAGTACATTATCAGCATGGCCATTCTGGAATGTACCTATGCAGACAGCAGCATCAAGTGGAAAGGCTAAGTTAACACCCACAAATGTTATCCATGGCCTTCAACACCTGTTGCATGCAGAAATCCCAGATTCAGTTCTGTCCCATTCTGTATCTGACAGGTTTACCACAGGTGGGCTGTGGCATGCCTAGATGGTAATGTTGTCCTTAGCCCTTCAACATGTGCCCCATATATGTGAGCATAACTCTGTAAGCATTACCACCACAACTTGCCAGAATCATATATGAGACAGCAAAATTATCTGCCGAAGAAACATGTTTGTCTACCACAGGCTACCCTTTTCAGGAAAGCACACCCCATTCATGTCAAACACAGTATCATGCAAACCGTCCTCACCTGCATCAAGGCTGGGGCAGGTGACACACTCCATCATATTGCATACGCACCGCTGTCTCTCACCAACAGGTACTGTCATGAATCTGTCACAGTACATGTAGGTGTTCCTGGCAAAACATGTACAATCCTGGACTAAATGCAGTGAGACAGGAGTGAGCACACTGATTATGTGTCCAGGGCGGGTATGCCCCTAGCCTTAAAAAGCATTCTACTGTCACCCAGACAGATGGTGCAAAACAATCATGAAATGGTTGGCCTTAATATGTGCCCCTTCCATCTTGTGATATTCCCGGTGCACCAGTACCTGTCATTGTGGGATGATATGGTAAAAAGACCATGATGCTCTGCAAGTAATTGCCTCCATCTGTATTCACAGGTCATCATGGGTCTGGCACTGGTTGTCAGCAGCCCCATAGTGACCCCATTAGTGGTGAGGTAATCAATACCAACGTACAGCTGTCAGTGTGGCACACATTGAAGGCCATGCTGCTAAATGGTAGAGGTGCATACATGACTCAGACCTCATTGCAAGCATTCTTAACTCTGGGAATTGCAGACATCTGTGCAGTCACACACACCATGGTTGACAGCTGCAGAGAGCACCTCAGCCTTATCTGCTCAAGCATCATGTCATACATTCAGAAAATAATGGGGAAGCCTGTAATGGCATGGGACATGGTGTTTTATTAAATATGAGACACATAAACACCTCCATGCTGTACAGCCAGCCAATAAGATGCATTGGGGACACTGCATGGGTAGTTCACCACTGTCAGCACACATCTATGTAAATGACAGCTAGCTGCCGGCCACCAGATGTGACCAGTAATCCCATTCTGCCTATATGGAAATCATCAACTGTATTAGGAGTTGTGTCTGTACCCTGAACCTGGGTCACTTCAGTTACTGTAATATGCATTGTAAGGCTTATCCATGAGAGAACACAACTGCCTGGAGAGATATCAGTCCAATTACAAACACATCAGTGCAGCCAGGGGCTACCCACACATTAGTTGAAGGTGTAGTGCAGTTAACAATACACAACAGAGGTTACCACTGCAGCAGACCTACAGTGTCATCATCTATGACAACACTAACATCAAGCAGTCATGTTTGCACTCACTATCTCCCAAAATACCTGTCTAGGTGTAGTACATCCTCCTGGGGGGGGGTATATACACAGCCCCCAATACCTCATCAAAGTCTGTCAGCAATAAGCAGAGATACACACAAGCGCTATATGTGCATTTCTATAGATGCATGTAGTATACTATACACTACAGGCATACACCTTCGTCTGCTAGGTTATGTACACTTGTCTGGTGGACATCTACAATACATACTGTCCATAACAGGGATGACATGCCATTGTCTGACACAAAGTAGGGGCAGTTGCCCATTCTGGAAAAATGCCTCCCTAGAGTGTACATGAGAATGGGATCAGTCCTGCACACCTGTACATCAATGAGCGTATTTTGTCTACATCCACTGCAGACAGTCCTCTCCCCTACTGCACATATGTCTGCAATAGCACAGAGTGCACCTGCATCTGCTCACGTGTGGAGGTCATGGGCACCAGCTATACCAGTGCTGTTGGTATGGCATACTGGATGGCTGACACAGTCAGTGTGGGCTCCAACCCCTCTCTTCACCATCAGTACATCAGGATGTCTACAGAAACTCACCCGTCTTCTAAATCTGGGGAACGGTTCACCATTGTTAGCTGAACGTCATGGTATACATCTGCCTTGGGACACAACCACATCACAGGATGCATCCTACACAGCCGAAACCATAATCTTGCTACACCATAGAATACTGTATTCAAAGGAGGGCTGCCCACTGCCATTGTCCCAGCTATTTGATGGACGAGTACTCTCACCCCTCAAGATTATGGTGTGGTGTACACCACTCGGTTACATAATGCACCAAGCAGCCTAACTATGCTGTTCTGTGAGGCCATGGCACAGTTTATAGTGAAACCCAGTAACCATAATATTGGCGACCTGCACACACTCCATCATGGACAGTTAGGCATTGTCCAGGAAGGGATAATGTCTGTTACACTCGGTTGGCACAGTCTCCATATGAATGGATGGGGATGACACTACAAACCACCTACCTTGACCTGAACAAACCCTGTGATGGCATAACCCACCTACCCATTATAGATATAACACTTCCATGTATACATCACACCATATGTTACCATAGGGGTATCACAGTTTTGCGTAGACACGACCCACCTATATGCCACATAGGAGAATCCTCCCCAAGTGGTTTACCCATATCTAGTGGAGTAACCTGTTTTTCTGTGTACTGACCTCTGTTAAGTGTGATGTACACCCCTGAGGTGCAGGGAACACCCATTAACCCATGTCCAACCATGTCTGTGGATGACTGTATGCTGTGTACCATCACCAGATTCCCTAATGATGTGGACATCTGCCTATGAGAGTCTCACACAGATAGATAACTGTTAACAGACACATTGGCTCAGGCCGTATACCACAACATCCACTGTCAACCCCTTTGAGGAGAGTGACGTCCACACACATTATCATAGTACTAAATACATCCTAGGTACGCAACTGGTCATGAGAGATCTTTGGACACAGGTGTTTGGCACCAAGACTTATCACTACAAGGTTGCATCTGTTGTAAGGTAATGCTGTTACATGGTTCAAGACATGCATATGGGAATGCCATCAGGGGACATGGGGTGTAAACATTCCTGCATTCACTCCAATAAGGCCCTGTTTTGTCTATGATTCCCTGTTCATCAATCACATCACACAGCAGCTGGGGACATCAATGAGTTCCCCCACCAGGCAATAACAGGGCCTCAAACATCTAACATAGAATGATAACCTATAAGGCCAACAGTCTACCCGGTGTCATACATAACCCACAAGGGTGAGCTCAGTGTGGCATGCAAGGCAATCACAGAAATCACAATGATGGGAATACTGCAGAGGTGCAACTCATGCCCCAGTGTGTTAACACACACACACACACACACACACACACACACACACACACACACACACACAAACACGCACACAAGCCATCAACCCAGTGTGTGACAGCAACTGAGCTTGATGGCAGCTCAGATGTGTGCACCACACACTCACCCTGCTGTGGAATGGTCACCCTGTCCATATAAGGCAGGTTATCTGTTAACACCATTGCAGCCAGAACCTGCATCAATGGATGGTTAACTCCACATACACCCTTGGGATAGCACCTGTGTCCCTGTTGGACTGGGGTAGCGGGTACTGGCATGGATGCACATGGGCTAACAGCCAGCCTAGACATATGGGTGCTCAAGGCCCATATGCCACGTAACCTCATATTGTACCATGGATACCAGTTATGGCCTGGTGCTGTGACAGAATGTGCTGGTATGTGTCCACACCGAACACTGCTATCAACTATTATGTGTCCCCTATAGGTAACACTACAGTGGCATGTCATATGGACTACTTCCAACAAATAGGTGAGTGCTACTACAGGTGCACATGGACATACCAGCAACATCTGTGCAACACAATAACAGAGGGCACTGCATATCTGGTGTGGGGCATCCTCCTGGTAGGTGTGCAACATATGCTGTACCCATATGTCTGTGGAATGTGTACATGTGCCTGATAGATGTAGACCCCCCTGCTAGACAAATGTGGACCTCTACACACCATTTGAACAATACGTGACGGTTTTCCCCAGTATTCGGGGAATGAGTGTGTGACATGCCACACCCATTGAGCATATCAATGGTACATTAATATCTGCTACTTTAATCATTCCCTTGCATTGTATGGCCCCTATGTGCCCACTGCTGCTGAGGCTGAGCGAGTGTCTTCCCAATACTACTGCCTATGACCTACTTTCCTGCAGCAGGGAGTACCAGGTATGCTAGCCATAGGTATCAGGCAATGAGATACAGCTGTGGAGTACACAGGGACCTAGGAAGAGTACATCAGGAATGTTCATAGACATCAGGACAATCCCTGAACTAAGCCTGTATGACATTCAGACACTGAGAGGGGCTCACTGACAGTACATGATGTGATATGCCAGCTGTATCAACCACTACTTACTGACACTATTGTACAACAGACATTTCAGTATCAGTGATATGTGAGCTGACCATTGCTGTGGTGACTTAGGGGCCAGAGGTGTGATATATGTCAATGTGGACAGAGCCATACATGATGGCTATAAGTGCTGGACAAGAGAAAAACAGCAACATGTCATTACATTCAATGTTGAAACCTACTTTTGAGATTCCTATATCCCAAGTCTGCATCCCCCCATCTGCATTCAATTCCATGTGTAATTGTGTGACATACCTGGTATACTGCTGCACTCGTTTGTGGAAGAAATCAAGTGTTGGCCTCCTAGGAAATGTCAGCCTGTCTTCAAGAAAATGGTGTCAGAGCTGTTTACCATAGGCAGCTGCTTGCCTTTTGTAGGTAATGCTCAGGAACAGGAGATTTCCTGTGCAGCAATCAGTGACTCCCACTTACTACTAACACCCAAAACAGCTCGGTTGTGTTATCATTAACTAATGGCATGGCAACACAGTGCTATAATTAAGGGCTTCATGTAGGCCTCCCCTTTTCCTGGCCTGTGAGTAGGATATTATTGAGGTGTGGGAGCTACAACATCATAAAGGGTATATAGAGATGCTGTCCAATGTGTGGATTGATGTGTTATTTCCACAGTACTTCATGCTGTGTGTGCCCATTGTTAACAGACCTTCAGATTCTGTGGCAGTGTACTGTTTAACAATGTGTGTTAGGGTCAGTGAGCTGAAAGGCAGATATGTATGTCATACATCCTTTCTATCTGGATGTGCATGCTGCTACAGTTGATGCTGGTATAGCAGCTACGTATGTTTGTAGGGGGAGACTGCGACACTTGTCTGTCACCTGAGAATTACCCCACCAACACTTTATGTATAGTTGTGTTGTGGGTGCCCTGCTCTATGTATTTGGGAGGTATGTTAGGTCTATAGCAGTTAGCTGGACAGACTGCTGCATGTGTAGCAGGCCACAGCTGCTGGATTCTGGCCAGGACTTCTAATGGGGATTGTGACAACATTGGGGTACTGCATGCTTTATATGTCAGTGAGGAGGCAGTGTCAGCTCTTGTGCCATAGCATGGCCAAGGTGTGTGTACCCGTAACAGTCCAGGTGTGGTATGAGCCTCTGGTATGTATGTTAAGTAGTAGTGCCATCCAGTGAGTGGTAGGGGACATTAAGGACAAAGGTACATATTTGTGACATGTATCCTACCCTCACAGCCTTTGATGTGCTCCTGTGGTTGGCAGTGACTGTGTTATCAGCAACCATTTCTGCTGGACACTGCAGGGCTCATTTATTTCTATGTTGTACTGACAAGCATGCAAATGTTGTGCAACACACTGGACTGTGGGTGTCCTGATGTGAGACATGCTAGGAATGTAGCATGTAACAGATAGAGCTAAGTCATTATTATGGGAGATGTATTTACAGGATATATGTGCACGCATACTGTGTGTTACACAGGACTGGCATGGACATGTGTTTGGATGTCTATGGCATATGGCTCTGACCTGTCTGTCATGAGTTTGTAAGGTCAATCTGCACTGACTTGCCAGTACTTCAGAACACAGAATAGGTTTGACGACAGCCATGCCATAAGTAGGTGACACACCTGTGGGCATTCTGCAACAGTCTGTGCAGTTGTCAGATGTACCTGATATCATAAGCATCCTGTACATCCATCAGCATTTATCTGACTGTGTACTGGGTCAGTGTCTGCATCAAAGGCCCAAGTAAGCTGTCATTTATGCCATTATATGTGGAGGTTGTGTCACTGGGAATCGGGTTGTCTTGGTACAAACACCAGTAATTCCTGAGAGGTGTGATTTCCTACTGGTGTATTGCACTGAGCTTCAGTACAGATGTTTCAGGTTTCTATATTTGGCAGAGGTGTATGTTATCCCTATTGTTACATCACTGTGAATTATGATATATGTACAGGAATGGGGGTAATTCCCTACAGCTTAGTTGCCATAGTAGTGTGTTGCTCCGACTCTGGTTCAGAGGGTCCTGGAGTTAATACCTGGTAGGGGTGTGGTAGTTCCCCTAATGCTACATCATTGTACTACAAGTTATAATTTAAAAATGAACACTAAACATCCATAGCTAATTTGTCCTAGTGGTGCGTTGCTTTGACTTTGATGCTGGGAGTCCTGGGTTCAATACCTGCTAGGGGTATACATTTTCCCTAATGTTACATCACTGCAGTGCATGATGTGTCTTAAAATAAACACTAAAACAGTGTAAGAAACTTCTCTGTGCGGAAGATTTTCAGTCCATATATTTCTAGTTCATCACTATATATTAATCAGATCAGACAATAGTAGTAGAAGTAACGAACGTAAACTCGTCAAGTCAAAAAGTAATAATAAAAAATATATAATTCTACAGCATTACTAAGTATTCGAAAGTAATCCAAGCAAGGCAGGCAGTCTGCTTCCAGTCAAAAATCCTTTATTAAGTACACAGACAAGCGATCCATGTAAAACAAAAATAGAGTAATAATTTCCTCACAAGCTTTCTAAATATATATATATATATATATATATATATACTTTTATCAGGCATGGGAGTGGTTTATTGTGCTGTAAAACAAAGTGTTATTGGTACACATGTTAAATTCACATCCCTTCCCCCATCAGTGTGACATTCGAGCTGGTCCTGCCCTACCTAGTAGCTGTCATAATAATATATAGCCCTAATGTACTTTAATGGTACATCTTATTTAACTAAATTATTAAGTAGATTATTAAGTCTGTGATTTTATACAAGGCAATATACTACATGGCTGGAAATATATCAACCTTAGTTCATTTTGCGATCAAAAAATATATATAAATATATACATATACATTTTGCATGTAAAAATCAGTTTCTATTTTCATAACCTATTGTTAACAAAGATCACTTTCTTCCTTCTAGACTTCTTCAGGTCTGTGTACAAGAACCCTAAAAACCTCTATAATTGTATAATTAGTTAGTATTGTTATTTCCATCATTTTGAATAAAGTGGAAAAAAGAGAACCAAAAAAAATAAAAATAAAAAATATATATGTATGATGATGGAAACAAAATATACATTTAAATTTCAAACAATTTAAAATGGTATTTAAAACCAATTTGTAGAAAAAAATAAAATACAATTAGTCATGTAAACAATGTGGCAATTTTCTAAGTTCCAGTGCACTTTTAATTGAACAGTAGTAGTTTAGTCCAGGCTTTCCAAAAGAGTTCAACTTTAATTGCCACATAAGTTCATGTTTCTCCAGAATATTCGGGATGTCTCCTTCAAGATCACCCATGTCTATGCGATCCAGGATCTGGAACTTAAAACCTGTGTGTCTTTTATGAAGAGAAAGGTGTTTGGCTAGTGCATTATTTTTACATCCAGAGCGGATTTCTGACAGATGACATGAAATCCTTCGCTTGAGTTTATTTACAGTCTTGCCCACATATAATGCATCACATTCATTGCACTGTGCCCTGTAAATTACATTTTTAGTGTTACAGTCACCCCTGCACTGGTTTTAATGATCTTCTTTAAATAAGAGCAATAAAAACTATCACCTTGCTGTATAAATATACAAAATGTACAATTAGTTTCACATCTTTTAGTGCTTTTCTCACATGGTATAGGTTTAAATTCAACAAAACTTCTAATATTCCTGGCCTTCCTATAAACAAATGATGGAGCTTCATCTAAGATGTTAATCAGAAAAGGGTTTCCTGTGACAATGTCCCAGTTTTCTTCAATAATATTTTTGATACTGTGATAATCCAAAGTGTATGTCAGGATGCAGCTATTTTTGCATTTGTTATTCTATGTGGGATTACTTAACATTTTTCTACTGGGGAGGTTGAGTGAAGGTGCTTCAGTCCTTTTCAGTTCTATAATGGGTTCCAGGATGTTTTTTAACATCTGACTTTCATAGCCACTCACTAGAAAATCATTCTCTACGTTGTTCAGGTTTCTCAAAAATGGTTCCATCTCTGTGGTAATTCGAGCTAATCTATAGCCTTGGGATTTCACTACATTATACTTGGTTTTTGTAGGATGTAGACTTTTACTGTGGAGTAATAAGTTAACCCTTGTTGGTTTTCTGAATAGATCAGTGGTGATTCTGTTATTGTTGGTGTCCTTGAGAGATGGAACCATTTTTGAGAAACCTGAACAACTTAGAAGGACAAAAGCGATCTTTGTTAACAATAGGTTATGAAAACAGAAACTGATTTTTACATGCAAAATGTATATGTATATATTTGTATATAATTTTTGATCGCAAAATGAACTAAGGTTGATATATTTCCAGCCATGTAGTATACTGCCTTGTATAAAATCACAGACTTAATAATATACTTAATAATTTGGTTAAAAAAGATGTACCATTAAAGTACATTAGGGCTATATATTATTATGACAGCTACTAGGTAGGGCAGGACCAGCTCGAATGTCACACTGACGGGGGAAGGGATGTGAATTTAACATGTGTACCAATAACACTTTGTTTTACAGCACAATAAACCACTCCCATACCTGATAAAAAGTATATATATATATATATATATTTAGAAAGCTTGTGAGGAAATTATTACTCTATTTTTGTTTTACTTGAATCGCTTGTCTGTGTACTTAATAAAGGATTTTCGACTGGAAACAGACTGCCTGCCTTGCTTGGATTACTTTCGAATAACTAAATAACTAAAATTAAAATTAATTAAAATTAACCAAAACAAAACCGTCAACATAATTGGATGCTACTTCCCACCTGGCCAAAACATCCCTCCCCTAGAAAACCTCCTTAGCTGGTCTACCCACCATCTCCCTCAAGAAACTATCATCTTAGGTGATTTCAATATTGACTGGCAATCCTGTTCTGGCAACAAACCAACCCATCATGTACACCTTCATGGCTTCACTCAACTAGTCCAGTCACCAACCAGGATAAATAAAAACTCCACCAAGCACACTACCCTGGATTGGATACTAGTCAGTAAGAGCCCCCAGTCATATATAACAGACTGCTTATCAGATTGCCTCAGTGATCACTCCCCAACATTCCTACTCAAAAAATACCTATACCAAGCTAAACCTGTCATCTACCGTCAAATACGTAAAAAACTAAACTTTATCCCACTCACATTCATCTCCTCCCTCAAAGAATGCAACTGGCATCCTCTAAAGTACCTCAGTCTAGATGATGCAGTTGAATTTTTTAATACTACCTTCCTGAACATCCTTAATTACCATGCCCCCATAAGATTCTCCAGAACCAAAGCACAACCTTCCCCATGGCTACAGAAAACCACTAAGTCGGAAATGAAAAACAGGGATAAAGCCTGGGAGCACTGGCGCAAAACCAAAATCCCCTCAGCTAGACAGAAATTCCTAGAACTACGCAATAGAGTCAAAAAGCTAATAAAACAGGACAAATCCCAGTGCTACCAGTCTGCCCCAGACTCCTCACAACACAGCCTCAAACAATTCTGGTCCTCCATAAACTCCATCCTCTACCCAGGTAAAGTCAGTACCCCTCCTCCTAACATCCCTCACTCCTCAGAAAATATTGCTACCTCATTCAACACACACTTCACCCAAACCATACTATCACTAGCTAAACAACACAACCCCCCTCCCCTCCAACCCACACCTTCAACTAGTAATCTCCTCACAGCCTTCTCTTTTTCTCCTGTACCTACCTCCAACATAAAAAAAACTCTTAACTAAACTTAAACCCACCAAATTAGCAGCAGACAGCCTCCCAAGTGAATACCTACAAATCACAGCTGATGCTCTGGCCTACCCAGTATCCATCTTGATTAACCGATCTCTGTCAGAAAGTTACGTTCCCACACTGTGGAAAGTATCACATATAATTCCCCTCCACAAAGGTGGACCCTCCACAGAACTAACCAATTACTGCCCCATAGCTATTATCTCTCCACTCTCCAAAATACTAGAGAGATGCATACACTCTCAGGTCTCAGACTACCTCCTTACTAACAACCTCCTTTCCAGTACTCAGCATGGTTTCCAACCAAACCATTGCACAACCACTGCCTTACTCTCCTTTACTGACACTATCCTTCAGCATAAAAAACAATGGCTATCTCTCCTCTGCTACTTTCCTAGACCTATCTAAAGCATTTGACATGGTCCCACACAAACAACTTATCTCTGTCCTCAATAACCTATCCTTCTCACAATCAGTCACCAACTGGTTTCAGAGTTACCTGTCTGACTGCCAACAATCCATTGTATGGCAGAATGACATATCTCCCCAACTACCTGTCTCCATAGGGGTTCCTCAAGGATCCATCCTTGGACCCTACTCTTCTCTGTTTACACCAATAATCTAGCCTCTGCCACCAAACATGGCACACTCATACAATACGCAGATGACTCGACCATCATCTGCTCAGCCCAGTCCCTACCAAAACTGCAAAAAGTCACACAGGAAGCCTTTTCCTCTGTTGAAACATGGTTATCCAATGCCTGATTAATACTCAACCCAAACAAAACTAAACTACTCATCTTCCAACCCACCAAACATACTCAAAACAACTCTCACTTTAACATCACGGCAAAAGATAACACCACTATATACCCAACTGAACACACCAAATTGCTAGGAGTGGAAATAGACAATAAACTAAAATTTGACATTCACATATCCATGACCATAAAAAAGTCCACAAAAACTAGGAGCATTATACAGAAATAAGCAATTTCTCACCAAAGCATCAAAGATTTCAATAGCAAATTCCCACCTTATCTCCACCCTACTTTATGCCTCTCCAATATATACCAACCTAAGGCAATTTGATCTAAACAAGCTAGAGACCTGCTACAACAAAATCGCCAAATTTGCCACAGCAGCATCCTACCGTAGTCACCACTGTCTCTCACTTGCTGAACTGGGCTGGCTTGAACTCCCTCACCTCCTTCAGTGGTATCAACTCTCACTCGCCCACAAACTAGTAAACCATCCACTAAATGTCCCATCCATCCAGAATCCACTCCAACCCTATCACACCACCAGACCACTAAGATCCAGCAGCAAAAATCACTTGCAGATCACTAAAGTCAATAACTGCGCTGGTGAAGCACTATTCTCTTGCGCCATAGCCAAATTATGGAACTCAATCCCACCCACAATTACCTCCATACAATCATGCACCCACTTCAAAACTTTACTATAAGTGCAACTAAAAACATGCTGGCTATGCCCTTGCAACTCCCACTCTAATATCATCCACCCCATCCAACCACTATCTTTCTTTCTACTCCACTAACTACCTTGATTATAGCAAGCTCAGATGCTCATATGCCAGTACTTATTATACAGCACAAACTTCTTCTTCTTGTAACATTTGTTAATGTCTGATATGCACTTCACAGATAAAGATTCTAGTTGTCTACTGATGTACTATGTTCTTCATCTGTAAATATGTTGTAAGTAATTGCTATGTAAATTGTTAATCACTATGTAATCCAATGTAAATACTGTCTGTTTATTTTAACTGTGGAGCATTTCTCCCCGGGCCTCCGCTGAAAATGGACCTACACACTCCTGGTCAACAAATTTAAATAAATAAATAAATAATAATACTTAGTAATGCTGTAGAATTATATGTTTTCTATTATTACTTTCTGACTTGAGTTTACGTTCGCTACTTCTACTACTATTGTCTGATCTGATTAGTATACAGTGATTAACTAGAACTATATGGACTGAAAATCTTCCACACGGAGAAGTTTCTTACACTGTTTTGTTTTTAGACCCGCTACACTTTAGTGGGTTGTTTTGAGACTTTGGGGATACCACAGAGATTACTACTGTTGCAGAGGGTCCTGGGTTTGAGGCTTGTAACTTGAGATGGTACCAGACATTGCCTGACTGCTGTGGCATACTGTGTTGTTATGTGTCCACAGACATCACTGCCATCAACTGCTGGCTGTCCCCTATGGGCAATGTTATTATAACATGTCATCCAGCCTACATGAGACAAATAGGCGAGTGCTACTACAGGTGCATGTGGACATTCCAGGAACATCTGGGGTACACAATAACAGACAGCAGTGCATATGTGGTGTAGGGTGATGACCTCATAGGTGTCTTGACATCTGCAGTACCCAGATGTTTGCAAAATGGATACATGTGCCTGATAAATGTAGGCCCCCCCCACCCGCCAGACAAATGTGCATTCCCGCACACTGGGTGGACAATACATGATGGTTGTTCACAGAGTTTGAGGAATGTATTTGCGATGTGTCTGTGACATGCCAGACCCCTGGTGACACAGTAATGGTGCATGGACATCTGGTACTGTATCCATTCCCTTACGTTGCATGCTTTTTAATTTCTCCAAGTATTTTGGGTTTCTAATACCATGACTGGAATGGACCCCATTCCTAAATCAAAGTACACTTAAAGTTAATGAAATTAGCATTGTTTCAGTCTTTGATGTCGTCAAAAGTGCTCTTCGGAGCACCCACAATGGCCCAGTAATGACTCCTCCTGCAATTCGTACAGAGTTACGTGGCTTGGTAACATTTCAAAATGTGATTGTAGATTCTTTTTTATAAGACCAGTTGCTCCTACCACTATTGGAACTGTCTGGGTATCTTTCTTTTTCTCATTTCTGCCTGCAGATCCTGATATTTTATAACTTTGTATGTCTCTGTACGCAAGACACTGTAGTCACTGTGTGTGGCAATTTCAATGACCAATGCTACTCTTGTCTTTTTTTCTTAAACCGCTATATCTGGTTTTCTAGCATCTAACATTTGAACTGTTGGTAATAGGTGGTCCCAAGTGATATAAACTTCATCATTTTCTATGATGCTTTGTGGCTCATGTTTCCAGCGTTTTTCAGCCACTTCACTACCATAATGTTTGCACAATACCAAGTGCAACAAATCTTGCCACATTATTATGCCTTTCAGTATACGTTTGGATCTTGTGAGGTCAAGAGATGTGTGTGGAGTCCTACGATTGCAGATCTATGCATATAATCAATTTGAAGGAGGCCCATCCCTCCTTCAGAACAGGGAATTTATAATCTTGGCATGCACTGATTTTTATAAATCATTTGGTGAGCATGAAGCATGTTTCTTGTTTTCCTATCTAATCTAATCCAACACGTTTTGGAGCCAGTCAGTCACTCCAAAACAGTAAGTCAGGACATGAAGCGCAAATTGGTTTATAGCTTAAATTTTGTTCCTAGATGTCAGTGCTGTTTTCAGGATTAATTTGTCTTCTGAAATATTCCTTACTAAGTTTTATTCACATTTGTTCGTGTTTTATTGTTGATCCTTCATCAATTCCCAAGTATTTATAAACTCCCTCTTGCTCAAGTTCTTTATCACATTCTTGTCCCAAACTGATGTTTTCCTGACGTTGCAGATTTCCTGCCTTAAAGATTACTTTTGCACATTTATCAAGACCAAATGACATTCTTATATCATCTGAAACAGTTTTGACAACTTGCAGTTGTGCTTTCAGTTCATCTGATGAGCTATACAGGAGAAGATGAGACGTGTTTACACTTAGTTGTTTTCTAGGAGCTAAACTTTAAGCATGGGCTAAGCTGTTAAGTAGACAGCTTAATGGGTTAAGGGCAAGGCAGAATAGCAGTGGTGACATGGAGTCACCCTGGAATATCCTGCTTTGAATTTTTATCCCTGGGATAACAATTTCTCCTTTATCATGGCTTAATTGCAAAGTGGTCTGCCACTGTTGCATGGTAACTGTAATGTAGTCGATCAGTGTAGGGTGTATCTTATACATTTTTAGCACTCTTTTACCAGTGAATGTGGGATACTATCAAATGTTTTTTTGTAGTCAATCCATGCCATAATTAGATTCTTCCCCTTTTTACAGTTCTCCACTATGACTTTAACAACAAATGATCATTTGTTTCATATGACTTTCTTTTATTGCCCTTTTGTTCTACTGCCATAATTAAATTTTCTTCTAAATGGCTATAAAGTCTGTCAGCATCAATTCCCATGTATAGTTTATACGTCGTTGGAAGGCAAGTTACTGGTCTATAATTTTTAGGGTAGCTTGCAGGTTCACTCAAGTAGGAGCATTGTTTTTCCTGCTGTTAACCAGGTTGGTGTCTATTCGGGGTGTGCATGTAAATAGTTCTTACTCATAGCTAAATCTTCGTGCAAAGATGTTAATACTTTCAGCCAAAATTTAGGTACTGCAGCTCAGCCTGGGGTTTTCCAAATAGTGGCTTTTCTTAACTTTGTTTCAATCTCTCTGGCTGTTACTCCATCTCATTTTATATCCTGTACCTTTGAACCTCTTATTCTTTCTTTAACTTCTTCGATCCATTTAGCATCTTTGCTGTGTTCCATAGAATCTTCATAGATACTTCTCCAAAATGTATCTATTTCTTCTTTTTTTTGGTGGTCTATTAATTCCTTTTACCTTATTTCCAAATTCTCTATAAAACGTTTTTGATCATCAATAAATTGCTGACTTTGTACTTTTCATTTATATTTATTTTCATATCTTCTAAATCTTTCTGTCTATGCTGAAATTTTTAGCTTGTTATTTGCAATAGTACATGATAGATCCTGGTCTTTTCTAATACTGCACACATTGCTTTTATCACATCTATCTTTCTTAGTATTTTTGTTGATCTATTCCCTCTTCTATAGTCTTCTAACAGTGACACTTCTTGTCTTAAATGCTTTATAGTTTTCTCTATTCGAGATTTCCATGATGGTATTAAATTTCTCCCCTTCCTTTCCCTCACTACCCAGTGTTCTTGTGGTAGAACTTTATCAGTTATTAATTTAGCTGCACCGTAATATATCCTGTTTACTTCTGTTATATCATACAGGTTTCTATGAACAGTCCTAATTACTGTATTCATTTGTTTTATCAAACTTCTAACTTTTGGGGTTTTATTAACTTTCTACAGTCTATTTCTTTCACTGATCTTGATATATCTGTCTAATAAATCAAGCAACTCTTCTCTTAGCTCATTTTCTTCCAAACTAAGGGCACATTGCTTGTTTTCCAATTCCTGTAGACATTCTATAGAAGATTCTACAGCATCTTCCTGTGGCACATTCTCTTCAATTTCATCCTTTGCCATTCATTGCTCTATCATATGGGAACTCAATCAGTTTCTCTCAGCATTTAAACAGAGTAGGTTGAACATAAAAAGCATTTGTTAAGCTTTCACTTACAGTGCTTTGTAAGTAAGCAGGTCACCATATTGGTCAGCCATAGGGCTCTTTTTTTCTACTTGAGTGTTTGCCTCCTTCCCCCGTAGTAACTTAAGTAGATTGACTCTTACATTAGGAGCTATAATACTTACCTTATACCTTTAGGACACCTAGGAAACCTTGTAAACTGCAATAGCCCCACTACGCTTGGGCTCTCTTCGCTCCCATTCCCTCCCACCCCCAGTACCTCTAAATTTATATTACTATAGCCACTCCCCCACTTTCTAGATCCTATCTGCTTTCATCTGGGATTCCACCCACCCCCATTCTTCTACCTACATTTTAATAGCACCTATTAGCTTTCATATGGCATTCTCCCATCCCCCTTCCAGTACCTTTACCTCACCACTCTATCTTCTGGTGTTGCATCACCAGGTAAAACAGTTGTTTAACTCGCTAGCTGAATCACAGATACTGATATACTCCTCTTGACTACCCCTCTTGTTCGCACCATACCTCCTTACCTTGTATGAAAACCAGTTTCTCACGGGATTTCAGGTCCCAAAAGGCCATACCATCTCCCCAGCTGTAAATCCTTCCACCTTCAACCATACTTACAGTACCAGATCCTATCCAACATCTTGTTCAGTCTATCAACATCTCAACCCCAGGCACATTAGCTCTAGATCCAAACACTACCAAAAACTAATAAACAAATTCCTGAACAGACTCAACCTTATACTTGGTGGTGATATTCACCCCAACCCTGGCCCACCCACTTCAGATACACATACCCCCTCTACTTGCAATCTAAGCTACAAACCTACAATTAATAGGCCAACTAACTCTCTCCTAGCCTGTCATCTCAATATTAGAAGCATTAATAACAAGGTACATGAATTGCATGCACTTCTGGATGTCCACTCCCCTGAGATTTTCTGTTTATCTGAAACGTGGTTAAAACCTAAGACAATGAAGTGTTACCACCAGGGTACAACATACATGGGCTGGATCGTGCTTCGAGGAAGGGGGTGGGGTAGCTGTACTATATAAATCTGAGTTGAATGTTACCATAGATGTAATACAACCACCTCAGATTAATAACTCAGAGATTCTTGCCACCAAATTGCAACTTAATAAAAATAAATGCATTAATATCATCTATATGTACATTCCCCCAGGTAACAATATATCTACACTTGAAGATATCCTGCACTGGCTATCATGTCACTACCCCCAAGAAACCCTACTACTTGGAGACTTTAACATACACTGGGGCACCTGTTCCTCAGAATCCCCAACCACCCATATTAACCTGCATGCATTTACACAAATTATATCCACCCCTACCAGGATAGATAAAACCCAACCAAAAAGAAAGCATACTTGACTGGGTACGCATAGTCACCCCCAACTGTACACCTCTGGTAGCCTCCTTGATGGCCTAAGCAATCACCTTCTCACATATGTAATTAAGCACAAAACCATTAATTCCCAACAACCCTTACTCAGAAAGGTTAGAAACAATAAAAACATTGACCCTGGCAAATTCCAACAAGAACTAAACTCATGTAATTGGTCTATTCTAAAACACCTCCCCTTGGAGGAAGCAGTAGCATACTTTAACAACAAATTCCTCGAGATCCTTGATTTGCATGCACCTGTACCTTCAAAGAGAACCAAGGCAAAAACTGTGCCATGGCTTTCTAAAGAGTCTAAACTCAAAATTACCCTTAGAAACAAAGCATGGGCTTTGTGGCATTCTAAAGACCCTCAAGATCACATTAAATACAGGCAATCTAGGAACGAAACCAAAAAATCAATTTTACAAGACAAAAAACAATACTACTGTAATTTACAGACAGTAAATCAAAATAACCCTCAGAAGTTTTGGGCAGGTTTAAATAATCTACTACATCCTGGACAAACTTCAACCCCAATCCCTGCTGCTACTATTGATAAAACCCCTGAAGATGTTTCTGACAGTTTTAACCGATTCTTTATTGAGACAATTCAAGCCCTAGCTAGCCATCTACCTCCTAGCTCCCCTGGTTCTGAAAGTAGCACCCCTAGAAACCTACTCGCATTCAGCTTCCAATCAGTCGCCACTTCACTTATCCGTACCTTGATCAAAAAATTAAAACCCTCTACACTTTCAGCTGATCAACTCCCTGCCGAGTACCTACAAAAATCAGCCATTGCTATTGCTTATCTCGTCTCAATACTAATCAATCGAACCATAGTAGAAGCTAAAAGCCCCACCATCTGGAAAATATCCTATGTAATCCCACTTCACAAAGGAGGCAGCTCTACTGAATTCTCCAATTATAGGCCAATAGCTATACTCTCTCCACTTGCAAAGATTATGGAAAAATGTATTCATAGACAACTCATGCATCACCTAATCTAGAATCACCTTATGGCAGACACTCAGCATGGCCTCCGTCCTCATCACAGCACTACTTCAGCCCTCCTAGCCTTTACCAACACCATAAACCATAATCACAACAATAATTATATATCCTCAGCCCTCTTCTTGGATCTTTCCAAGGCATTCGATATGGCTGATCACCAACTTTTAATCCACACCCTGCAAACATTCTCTCTACATACTAGAGCCCTTCAATGGTTTCAATCCTACCTGAATGGTTGACAGCAGGCTGTCCTCTGGCAGAACAAACTCTCTAACCTTCTACCTAACACCCTTGGAGTACCACAAGGCTCTATACTAGGGCCCTTGCTGTTCTCCATCTTCATTAATGACCTTTATACTGTGATCCCAAAAGTCAGCTGTATCCAATATGCTGATGACTCTACTCTGATTTGCTCAGCCACATCTCCAGTAGAGTTATGGTCAGCTACCCAGACCACCTTTAATACAATAGAAAACTGGCTTTCTGAACATTGTCTGATCCTAAATCCCAAAAAAAACTAAAATGCTGTTATTTTCACCAACACGTAGGTCTACCACTTTCACCTTTACCATAAATTCAAATGATGGCACAATAATCTTCCCTGACCCCTCTACAAAACTATTAGGTGTCATCACAGACAATAATCCAAAATTCGACCTACATGTTAACCAAACTATCAAAACCATCAATAAAATACTAGGGTCACTTTACAGAATAAAAGCCTTCCTAACCCCTCCAGCTAAAATTGCCATAGCTCGCTCTCACCTTCTTTCAACCCTTCATGTATGCATCCCCTCTACTCTCAAATTTAAACAAGACTGTCCTTAACAAACTCTCAATTTGCTACAACAACATTGCCAGGTTTGCCACTGGGCTGCCTTTTAGGACACATCATTGCATCAATCTAAATCAGCTTGGGTGGCTTGAACTACTCAGCCTAATCCAGTATAACCAACTGATTATGGCCTATAAAATCCTCTATAATCTGGACAATACTCCTGCACTCAAAAATATTATCACCCCCTAAAACAATCCTAGACCGCTTCGATCCTCTAACAAACTACTAATTCAGACTAGCAGAATTAATAACTCAGCCAGTGATTCTCTCTTTGCAAACTCTGTACATAGATTCTGGAACTCTCTTCCAGCTGATATTACCTTACTTTCCACCTTAGGTCAATTTAAAACTAGACTCAAACAACATCTGTCACTTAACTGGCTATATCAACGTATGAAGCCTGACTAACTCTCTCTAGAATGTGTAAAAATCTGTTAACCAGTTTACTGTTTAATTTAATTTAATCCTGACTTGCGCTCAGGATTAACTCTAACCTGTGGAACTTGTTTAACTTGCTTACTTATGTAATCTCTGTAAATAGTCTGTTTGTAATATGTAATGCTGGTATTATGTAATGCTGTATCGGTTTACCCTTGGAGCTTTTCTCCCCGGGCCTCCGCTGAAAATGGACATGCATCCAGTCAGACTATCCCGGTCAACAAATGTAAAATAAAATAAAAATAAATAAACTCACTTGCCTATCACTCCTCAACATTGACTGCATCAGAGTTTCCACAGTTTCCTGTTCTGTCCCTTGCTATTTAGCTTCAAGTGAATGTTTAAACTGGTTTCCTGTGGAAGGCTCTAAATTATCTTCATATGGTACCTGACCAATTGTTTCCTGTTCCACTGATTTCCCATTAATTTAGATATCCATTACTCTATCCTGTTGTGGTGCTTTCTGAATTAGATTTTCTACACTGAATACTCCACTTTGCAGGTACTCCATGACCTCAGTTTCCATTACTGATCTCCTTTTCCTCTGTTTTCTTATTTTTTTGTATTGTAAAGTTTTCCATATCTGGATTCATTTGCCTTTATTTCTCTTCAAATATCTTTGGTGCTTCTCCTTTTGTATTGGTTAGTTTTGCTTTCTCCTTTGCATAAATATTACACCATATTAAATCTCATTTTCATTCCCATGTCCAAATGTCTTCTTCAGATGTTTCTTGATCTTTCTGTTTCTCCCTGCTTTGGGGACTCACACCATCCTGCTGTGATGTAACCTGTGCTAGACCTTCTACACCAAATCCTTCACTTCGCAAGCACTCCATAACTTCAACTTGTATTTTTTTAACTTCTGCTTTACTAATCTTCTTTTTTAAGTTCCATCTTTGTGATGTTATTTTTTTATTGTGAAATTTTCCATATCTGGATGCCTTTGCCTGTATTTCTCTTCGAATATCTTTACGGCTGCCTTCTTCACATTTATTAATTTGGCTTTCTCCTTTGCGTAAATATTGCACCATATCAAATCTCTCTTTCTTTCCCATGTCTGTATTTATTTTTTATACTTTCAAATATCTCATGGTTTTGTTGCTTATATTTTCGCACTTCCTCAGATACTTCTTTTTCCAAACAGGTCAAGGTTTCTTGATCTATACACTGTTTTTCACAAATCTGTTGTATCTATGAACACAAATTTTCATTTGAAGCTTCTGACAGTTTTTCTTGCGAAAGTATTTTTCTTTCCTCTAATTTCTCTCTTAATCATTTTGTATATATTGTGTCTGGAAATTCTGGACTTTTTGCATAATAGTAACAATGCATAATTTATTTCTTATCCTCAATAGTCCACTTTATTCTCTTTATAGCTCTTCTTTGGCCTATCAGTTTTTGTGGACTGCTACTTCCTTCTACAGCAGGAGGGCCATACCCCCCTTGGGGCTGGCCCCAAGTTCTATTGTAGGAATGTTTCCATATTTTGTGGATTCTACACTGTCATCTTTTCCAGTCCTGGCACCAGTGCACCTACCAGGATTGGGCACTTTTTTATCTTGGGTCTTGTGCACCCAGCTATTTTTTTAGTTTTTAACCTACTTCTGTCCATGATATATGCTATATAAATGCAGTCTATATATCAGTGCCACCTTGGTGAGATTTTGTAAAAACAGGGTCCACCTTGTGAAGGTACTCACCAAGACTTGAGGATGAATTCAATTTCAGCACTACTACTCTCCTTTACTTGCTGACCTTTCATCTCTCCATTCGGACCCATACTCAGTATGTATGCACAGCTTCTGAGCTAAAGCCAGCATCCCCCCACTACTAGCACCTATAACCTGCTGTCCTGCTGCAGGGGCTTACCAGGTATGCTAGCCATAGGTGTCAGGGATTCAGATACAGGTGTGGGGTACACACTGACCTAGCCAGTATATATCAGGAATGGTCAGAGAGACCAGGACAATCTGTGAAATAATCCTGTATGTCATTGGCAGATAGAGACAGGCTCAAGGATGGTACATGATGTGATATGCTAGCTGTATCCACCAGTACGTACTGTCAATGTGACACCCCTGCACTGGCCCAGTAGTCAAGGAGCCTCAATCATCACTACCACCACCAGTGAGGGACATACACAATGGGATGATGACAAATACACACACAGTAAAGTAAAATTACCGTTCAGAGCACACATAGATCACAGTCAGTCTGGGGCTGGTTTCTCCCTCTCTCTCTTCAGATCCCCCATAAGACTCCCCACTGGCACAGTTATATGGTTAACATCTCAGCAGCGCGCCCAAGGCAAAGCATCCATCACCATCTCTGTCCGACCTGTGCTTTGTGTCCCTGCCCAAGTAGCTGACACACACACTTTGAGAGTTGATTTATGAAATACACACATACACTCACTCCTGGGAAAGGCTAGCACAGTTTTGCCAGCTATGACCCCTTTGCCCTCACTTCAAGGTAATTCTGACTGCCACAATCCAGCTCTTTATCAGCTACTGTAAGGCCCTTACTAAAGGGTGAGGAATCCTACTGTGTGATGAGCCTATTAGCCAAATGGTAAGTGTAACCAAGTCCAAGCCTATTGGTGTGGGCTATACAGTGTCACCAAATACACATGCAAGTACTCTAAGAGCTTACTTAGTTCTACACAGACTAGACACAATTACAAGATTTACCTATAATTAATAATAACTAATAACGGAAAAAGACAATAATCAGTATAGTAACTACAGAGCTCAGACTCACATGGAATAATTTCAGACAACATTGCAGGATAGTCTGAAATAATTACAGCAAACACCTACGGTAATAGGTTCATAGGATGATACTAGGGCATTGGTCCAGAGGCCCTTATAGGCCTAGCCAAGAATTTTGCCCATGTTCCTTCAAAGTCAGCACCTGTTTCTCCTGTCCAGCAGGGACACAGGTGGGATCCCAGGAATGTATGTTCTGTTTCCCATCCATGGGAGGGTGGCCTAATGGTTTAGGTGTTTGCCTTACAAACACAAGGTGCAGGGTTTGAGTCTCACAAGGGATAATTGGCTAAGCTTAAAATGGCTTGCAAGGGCAGTTAGCTTAGTACTAATCTATGAACCTATGAACCAATGAACCAATCATCCAGGTTTCTCTTAAAGAGGCCTACAGATGTCTGAATGAGAGGGGCTCTATTCCACAGTTGGCCGCATCTTTGGGACACAAATCTATCCCACAAACAAGTTCTATTCATGTCACAGACCAGGTTAAGGCCTTGCATGCAGGTTGCACAAAATTAATTTGTCTTATGGATATGCAGCAACTTCATCAGGGCTGGGTCAGACATGGCCTTGTATGCCAGATAGAGGTCACCTCTGAGAAGTCTGTATGACACAGAGTGGCGGGATAGGGCTTTTAGCCCATGTATGGTAGTTTTTTGAGGGCCTGGATTCTCCTGGGGAGGAAGCTCTGTGGTCTCTCCAGCTGCTGCATGTGCTTTGCGAGGTACATGCCGAATGGGACGTTGTACTCAATAATGGGCCTTACAAGGGAAGTAAATTGGCAAAGTTTATTGTATAGATCAAACACAACGTAATAATTTTATTAAAATATTGTTTTTTCCAGTTTCCTTTAGAATGACAATTTTATGATTCCTGCTATTTTTACTTTGGCCGCTAGATGGGAGTATTTGCAAGAATTTTTACAGTAAAGTAGGTTGCATCATTTACTCTTTCTTTGCTTTTAATGTTTATTAATTTACCTTTACCTATTCATTATCGTTTTTGATTTACAAATCCTTGAACGCCAGTGATGACATTACATTTTATTCTAATGTGAATGTATTTATTTTTATTTTTATATTTCAAGAAAGCACGCCTATTAAGTATTGTATATTCATGAGATGCCTATCTATTGGCTTATTTGAATTTTGGCACACTATATATATATATATATATATATATATATGTGTGTGCGTGTGTGTGTGTGTGTGTGTTTTAAGGTTGTGTCTTTGTCTGATGAAGTCTGCTGTATTGATGAAAAACGCATTGTGGTTGTTTAGCGTTTCACGTTGTGTTTGATCTATACAATAAACTTTGCCAATTTACTTCAGCTATCCGGTGCCTGGCTTCTCCTCTACTCAGTGCTTTGTGGATTGTTTACTAGTTTTTGTTTGGCACTGTTCTTCCGAATTTTGTGCTTACAAGGGAAGAATACAGGGATGTTATGACCTCCTTGTCCCTGGATGAGATACCCTTACTTATAAGGTGGGCCATGTACGAAGCTTTCCATAAAATGGAAGCAACATGGTGGTCAAAAGTCAGGTTGCTTTAAATGTGGGTACCCAAATCCCTCACAATTAACTGCATGCTTAGGACATTGTTAATAATGTGATAATTGTGGGGACATCACTCTCCCCAAACGGGATGATGATGATGCATTCTTTTGTACTCAGTTTGAGGCCATGTTTCTGGCACCAGTTATTTGTTTGGGTAAGACCCTCTTGGAGGATGTCCACGTCACTAGGAGAATTGATGACAGCTCCCACCTTGCAGTTATCTGCAGCCTTGGTCAGCCATAGCCCACTGGTTTTGGCCTGTACCTCAGAAAAGTATATTCCACATAACAGAAGCTCCAAGAACAAACTTTTGGGTACACCAATTGATATGGGTCTCCTGCTTGAGGTGGCTTCTCCCTATTTTGACTAGGTGGGTTCTATCAGTGAGACAGTTAGCTACCCATCTAGTAACATGCCGAATGATGCCTAGTTGAGAGAGTTTATCTATTATGCCGAGTGGGGAATAGTGTCAAAGGCTTTGGCCAGGTTAAGGTAGGTGGTGTGCACTGTCTTCCCCTCATCCATGGCTTTGGTGACCGCCTCAAAAACGTCAACCAAATGTAACAGACATGACCTCCCCTTCACAAAGCCAAACTGTGTGGAATTGAGTATTTGGAGGTTGACAATGTCCTTGTTAATGAGGTCCATGATTATCCATTCCATGGTGTTGCAGATCACGCTAGTTAGGCTGATGAGTCTATAATTTCCCGGATTGGTGGATGCTTCACCTTTGTGTAAAGGGATGACAGTGGCTGTCATTCACTCAGCTGGGACAAAGCTGGTAGTCAGGCTTTGGTTGAATAGGGCACCTAATGCTGCTGTAAGTTCCTGCTTGAGTTCATGTAGGATGCAACCTGGGATGTTACTGTGTCCCATGCAGGCTGTACATTTTGCCTTGGATGGCCTGATCCCTAGATATAAGGGGAAGGGGGCAGGTACTGGGGGTGCCTTGATTTACTGATAGGGGTACAGAGGGGTGAAATTTTCACTCAGTCTGTCAGCCAGCAGGTTCGCTATATCTACAGTATTTGTAAATGTGATGCCCTTGACCACCAGTTCTAAACGGATCTGGGTGCTACCTTTGAGATTACGGACATATGTGAAGAAGGCCTTATGTTTGTCTCTAGTAGATGTGGCCAATATGGACTCAAAGTTTGCTTTGGAGGATTTCACTAGTGCTCTTATTTGCTTGTTTAGGCTAAGAAGAGATTGCTTCCAATTGGGCACCTGCTCCTTCTTGGTCCTGGACAGCACTTTTTCATTGTTATAGGAGTTCATTTATTGCAGATGTCCACCAGACAGGTTTAGTCTTCCTTGCAGAGGATGATTTAGCCCTGTCCGGTATTCCTGATTCCATGCATCTATATAAATGTTTGTGTCGTAATTTTATATAGTTTTGGATACTGGTGACAGTTTCTAGAGAGGGGGAGGGGCTGTGAAGCCTTTTAGACCATCCCTCAGGAGGCTGCAATCAGCTTTGGAAAAGTTTTTTTGTTTGACCCTAGCTAGAGGGGGGTATCAGGAGATGGTGACTTCAAACATGACTGCTTTATGATCTGATCTTATAAGAGAGGATGATACTGCAGGGATGGTGCAGTGGTTATTCATATTGATTAATACCAAGTCCAGGATATTATCACTTCTTGTGGGGGTATCGACTAGCTGTTCCAAAGCATTTGCATTGACAACATCAAGGAATCTCTGGCCATTTGTGTTCTGGCAAGAGTAGTGCTTCCAGTCTATGTTTGGGTAGTTAAAGTCACCCAGGATCAGGGTAAAGGGTTGAATCTGGATAGATTCAGTTTGGGCAACTTGGATCAGATTTGGTGGCCGGTATTTAGCTATGATTTGTATAGGGGTCTTGTCAATGGTTAACTGCACCTGCAGTGTCTTCTGTGCATCATACAGTTTGACCAGCCTGGAGGTGTGTGTGTGTCTTTAATATATATTGAAACTCCACCTCCTTTGGCTTCACTACCCACAGTTTGGGGTCTGAATGTATGATAGGATGAGTAACCAGGTATGGCTGGAGTGGTCTCCACAGCATTGAACCAGGTTTCTGTGACTGTGCAGATGTCAGCATTTTCTATGGTTAAGACTGTTTGCAATGAGTGCAATTTCACATTTAGACTCCTAGCATTTAGCAGCATGACTTTTACTCTGGGGTTTGTTGCAATTATTATATTGCTAGTTTTAATCTCATCACTTTTCTGCCAGTATTCCCACCTGTGTGGTTTAAATAAGGCCATATTCCCACCCTTTGCCATCACTGGATCATTTTCAAAAATGTTGAGCACTGCTGAGCACAGCTGAGCAGTGTGCAAACCCACTAAGCTGAATTGAGCAGTGTTTAAGGTGGCAAATGCTGGGCAGTGCTTCAAGCCGGCTACTCATAGCTGAGCACTGCTAAGTATTGCTCAGACATGTCCTCTTTAAGCATTGCTTAGCTTGGCTTAGCAGTGCTTAGCAAAACTGAGCAAAGGGCAAACAAACATTTTCATTTAAAAAAGAAGTCAGAATTGAATATCAATTACGCATTACTGATACATTATTACTAAATGTATATATTATACTTAAGCAATAACTGACAATGTTGGTGTGGTATATTAAGATTTACCCATGGTTGTTGTGGTTTAATCAAGAGGGTGAAGCCCGAATGATTAAATAAAGGCAACTGTGGGCAAATCTTACTATACCACAACCACGGGGTTGGTTATTGCTATTATACAATGACATTATTTAAGAGAAAATATTTCCTTTTCTTAAAAAATTTTTTTTGTATACTAGTGCCGTGCTGTCCTTCCCGGTTTTTCCAGTATCCAGGGCCTTTTTCTGATGTACTGCGCATTCGTATGGGACTTATGTTCCCATGCATACCCAGTACATCAGTGCTTTACAAAGGAAGCAGCACAGAAAAGAAGGCCTCCATTGCACCATTTCTGCTTTCTATTTTTTTTTTTATATATACAAAAATAAAATGTCAGACAGTTTAGGGGTAGGAGACAGAGAGAGAATGAAGGAAATACAAGGAAAATCAGGTATGTGTCTTTCGTTTTGAAGAACGTACCTGATTTTCCTAGTATTTTCTCCATCCTGTCTCTCTGCGTCTCGAGTCCGGATTATGTTTTTTTTACAGTATATAGCAATGGAATAGAGTCAAGGCAACCAGACCTTCTTCCATTAGTATATGTTAGGATTTACAATGGGCATGCTGATTAGGATGACTAATCAGCATGCTCATTTTAGAATATGAATGACCAGTCATTGTATAATTTACATGACCACCCCCTATGTGCTTTTATTACATTACCTTGGGGTGTGACTGTACTGTATGAGACACTTGTGTTTAGATGGGGGCTTTCATCTTATATCTCCACTGACACTGGGAATTTGGACAAGCTACACTACCCTGGTTAACAAATATTACTTAAAACTGCTTTCCCATGTAAAAGCTAAATGTCCTGTCTTGGTATTCAAACAATGCACTTACTACATGCCAAGCTGTGACTCTAACCACTAAGCTAACAGAGCTGTTCAGATTTCAGCTATACATTTGTATATAGCTTCTTCTATAGCTGAAATTACTACAGCTCCATTAGCTAAGGGAATTGTCCAAATTTCAGTTATACTTTTGTATACAGCTTTTTCTATATCTGAAATTTGGACAGCTCTGTTAGCTACTGGGGCTGTCCAAATTTCAGCTATAGAAGAAGATATATACAAATGTATAGCAAAAATTCAGACAGCTCCATTAGCTTAGTAGTTAGATTCATGGCTTTCCACCTAGTAGGTGCATGGTTTGATTGCCAAGACAAGACATTTAGCTTTTTCACGGGAAAGCAGTTTTCTTTTTTATTTAATTTATTTTATTTAATAATGCAGTACGGCACTTTCACAATGCAGGGGATGTGTCACAGTAGCTGTCACACACGCCCTGCATTTTTTCACTTATCATTCTAAATGACAGTGTCCGCAGACACCATTATCTAATGTAAAGTGCCATACAGCACTTTCACAATGCAGGGGGTGCATGACAGTACATGTCACACACACCCTGCATTTATTTCACTTGCCATTAAGTATTTCAGTGTCTGTGGACACTGTTTTATTTTGTAAAGTGCCGTACAGCACTTTGTCAGTGCAGGGAGCATTTTACAGATCTGCTGACACTGTAACACATACCCAAGCAGTCATTTAGTATCTGTGTCCGCGGCTCCCTCTGAATTGCATGCCTTCATTAATATGTAAGGTGCACTGCAGAGAGGGAGATGCGGACAAGGACACCATTCACTCCATGTAGGAATAATGCTATTCCTAGAAGGAGTTTACTAAATCCTGGGAGTAACTATTAAGTTTGTAAAATTTTGTAAACAACTTACAATACGTCAACAACCACTCAAGTTGCACACACATCCTGGGAGTAATGTTACAATTGCCTCATGTACACAGACAACCCCCTCATCCTCCCAACGAACACAAACATATGTGAGAGATGCAGCTACACAGCCAAACTGGAGGCTAAGCTCTCTCAACCCACGACTGGATCAACCAGTCACAAGGAGAAGAGCAACACTAGCACCACATTACCAGACTCACATAGACCAGCCATAGCTGCACCAGAAAACAACTCTCAGAAACACAGAATAACATACTCGGAGGCTCTAAATAACAACCTGTCTAAACAACAGAGACCTTCTAAGCATACACCCAAGCAACCCCCACCCCACAACAGAAACCAGGTAGCACATACATCACAACGTCAGTGTGCCAAGCAAAAACAGCCCCTAAGGCTAAATAACACACCTAACACACTAGTAATCGGTGATTATATCATCAGGCAGACAGAAGTCCCATTCACTAGACTGAACAAGGAGAAGGTTACCGTAAGCTGCCTGTCAGGTGCCAGAATCCGCCACATAACACATGCACTCAGGTCACTCCACAACAAGTACAAATATGACTCTGTCATTGTACATGTTGGCGTAAATGACCCGAGATGTACCTCCCTGGACTACATGAAGAGAGACATGGAGGAGCTCTCTGACCATGTTGCCCAGGCTGGTATGACTCTGACTCTGAGTAGCATCCTGCCCTCACCCAAAATGATGCCAACATACGAAGAAAAAATGATCAGTTTCAACAATTGGTTAAACTACTGGTGTCATTCAAAGGGGATCCAGTACTTGTCAGCCTGGGACGACATGCTTGACAAGCCACGTTGCTTCGCCAGAGACGGCTTGCACCTGTCACCCCTAGGCTTTCGAATACTGGCCAAGACTCTTGCCGCCCCAATACTGCCTTTTTTAGGCAAGGCTCAAAAGACAAACCCACCTCCATAAACAACAATAATAAACAAAAACTGAGGGTAATGCTGCTCAATGCCAGAAGTCTAAACCTCAAAATGCACGCACTCAAGGCTCTCCTTAGTATGGAAGAAATTGACATATGTGCAGTGACAGAAACCTAGTTCAAGGCTCCAGAGTGCACCCCAGCACTACCAGGCTATAACTCCTACCATAACGTTAGGTCCCAAAACCAGGACCGGAACACAAAAGGAGGGGGTGTGTCCATATTCATCAAGAACACTCACACCTCCAGGTTAGTAGCACAGCATGCGGAATATGAGACCATCTAAGTGCAATTGACAGTGGGTAAATTGACTGTTCAATTTATAGCTTGCTACAGATCTCCCACCTTGTCTCAGGACCCTCACATGCAGCATACCTGAGAACATCAGAAAGTATGAAGATTCTACCCAACACCATGCTACTGGGTGACTTCAACTATCCAAACATTGACTGAGAAAACTACTCAAGCTCAAACAGCCTAGCCCAATGCTTCCTTGAGTTTATAAACTCAAACGTCCTTGAACAGCTGGTCACCACTCCCACAAGAGGTGACAACATACTGGACCTGGTCATCACCAACATGGGGAACCTATGTTCCACACCTGAGGTAAACTCGTCATTGGTAAGATCAGATCACAAACTAATCACACTGGACATCCACATCCTGACCCCAGTCAAGGAAATCAAGGTAAAAAACTTCTCTAAAGCCAACTTCACACTCCTCAAGATCGAGGTGGGAAGTTTCAAAGCTCCCAATCAAATGGAAAATGATGACCCATCGGCAGAATCCTTTACAAGTGCATTCTATGAACACCTTCAAGAATGCATGGACCGAGCCATCCCAAGTAAAACCAAGACCAACTCCTCAAAAAAGAGGAAGCCAGTCTGGGGGACCCCGGCCATAAATAAACTTTACAACAGAAGGAAGAAACTCCTGCAAGATAGAACAAAATCCCAAAATAAGAAGGCATCTCTGATTAACATCAGTAAAAAACTGTGCTCCCTCATTAAATCATCCAAGGCCAACTTCGAAAGAAAAACAGCCAATGACTCTAAGGATAACCACAAGGACTTCTTTAACTATGTCAAAAGTCTAGGGGCAAACTCTCAGATATGCTCCGAGATAGTGCATAATGGCCATAAATACACTGAACCAACCGAAACTGCCAACATCCTGGCTGACAAGTTCAGTGCAAACTTCACCCCCTCTCCAACAAAGGGGCTAGCACCCATCCCAGAAAAATGTGGCGCTCCAGATATCTCAGACACACAAGTAAACACAGCCCTTGCAAAGGCCAAAAACACAGCATCAATGGGACCAGATGCTATCCCAGGTTGTGTCTTACACAAGCTTCAAAATGAACTAACCCCCCATCTCAAATCACTATTCAAACTCAGCCTCTCTACAGGCTATGTACCCAAGAATGGCATACAGCAACAGTCGTACCACTCCACAAAGGAGGTGCCACAACTGATCCTGGGAACTATCGCCCTATAAGCTTGCCTAGCTTGGTCTGCAAAGCCATGGAACTCATTATCATGGAGCTCATTAACAGGGACATTGGGAACCTCCAGACACTGGGCCCCACCCAGTTCGGCTTTGTTAAAGGCAGATCTTGCCTCCTGAACTTGGTCGACTTCTTCGAAACAGTAACCAAGGCCACAGATGAAGGGAAGGTGGTCCACACAGCATATCTGGACCTCGCTAAGGCGTTCAACACCATCCCACACTCAGGAATCATAGACAAACTCACCAGCTTAAATACCAACCCCCATGTCACAAGATGGGTTGCCAATTGGCTCTCAGACAGAACCCACATGGTAAGAGTGGCAGGCGCCATGTCTGACTCTAAACCACCCATAGGCGGAGTCCCACAGGGCACAGTCCTGGGACCCTTCCTGTTCGGTATATATTTCTCCCCAGTACAGGCAAAGGCGGAGGGACTGTGGCTAACCAAGTTCACAGATGACTGTAAATTGGGTGCAATAATTGACTCTCCAGCTGACACAGACATCCTGCAAAAGGGTCTCACAGAGACAAACACCTGGTGTCAAAGTCACAGCCTCAAGCTAAATGCCAAAAAATGTATAGTAATCCCATTTGGGAAAAACAAAGTACCTACAAACTACCACATAGATGGGAATCCACTAAGTGTAGAAGAAATAATTAGGGACCTGGGTACCCAAGTAGATAGCATGCTCTCCTTTGATAACCACATAGCCAAAACGGTCAGGAAATCCTTCTATGTGGCACACCTGATCACAAAGGGTTTCTCATCCAGATCCAAAGAGATGATTGTGCCCCTTTACTCCTCACTCATTAGGCCCATAATAGAGTACAATGCCCCATTTTGGATGTACCACACTAGACACCTGCAACAACTAGAAAGACCACAGAAGTACCTCACTAGGAGGATTAAGGCCTTAACCAATTACCCTATGAAGCACGACTAAAAAAGCTTCAGCTCTTCTCAGTCGCTTACCGTCTGCTCAGAGGTGACCTATGCCTGATCTATAGGGCCATGTCAAACCCTGAACTAATGGACATGCTTCACCTCAAAAAAACGAGATCCGTCAGAACCACTGGTTCTAGCGACTTGAACCTATGTACAACAATAACCAGGACATGCTGGAGGGATAGATTCCTGTCCCAGCGACTCCCCTCACTCTGGAATAGAATCCCAATCCATATTCGACAGAGCTCCTCTCTGACCCTCTTCAAGAGAAATCTTGATGAGTGGATGGGTAAACGTAAGTTCTACCCTGGGACCACTTCAGGAGCCCTGTTGACAGAGGCCCAGGTTACTAATCTAATGGGGAGGCGAAAGCCATCACTCTGTGGCTAGGCTTATAAATGCCCATGGGCAGATAGCCTAGTACTTACCTATGAACCTATGAACATTTTCAGCAGCATTTTGTCCATCCAGCTAAGAATTTTTATATGATGCTAATTAGTTCTGTCTGTACAGCTTGGTTGCTGTGATATTTAGAAAAACATGAAATTTATGACAATATAAACATACGGACAATTATTATCTCTTTAAAAGAGCTAGACAGGAGGTTAAATATCAATACAGCTGTATTTGCCATCATGTAAGCTTTAAGGATGAAATCCTTTAATATGTTGTAGGTAGAATGTTTTTGGAATTATTAACACAAAGTTGAACAAGCAATATTTGGCATCACTTAGCTATAATGAGTTAATTTGGTAAGACATTTTAGAACTATTAGATTTATAGCATTGCTATTATTTCGTTTTGAAGCAGATAACCATGATTTATGAGGTAGGTGGCAAAGATCATGCTAATCATAAACTGCTTAACTTGTTTCAACCATCTTCCCATTTGATATCCATGAAATCCACAATTAATATAGCGTGTATTGCTCAGCATATGGCAAGAATTTATGGGAATCAATACTGTAAACTACTTCAGGCAATTAATCACTTTTCCACCATAAATGTGTGAAATACAATACGATATGGATCAGTAGGACAATTTGTAGTCTCTGATCATAAAATTAAGCCTGACCTGTCATAAGGAACAGAATTTTACTTATGTTAATATAAATCTTTCTTTAATTTGAATCTTCTTATATTAATAATTTTTAGCAGAGATGGAATCTCCCAAAACAGCATTTTGTCTGTTAGAAAAATATGACCGTTTTGGAGAGAAAAGGAGCTTGAATGTGATTCTCCTCTGAAAAATACTAAATCTCAGCTCCAGTATACAGTGTGCGTGGCAGAAACGTGGCACCACTTGGAATGCAGGTCTAGAAGTTTGCAGGGACAATACCTACAAAAGGCAAGTGGCGCCATAGTTCTTATTTTTTAATTTTGCATTTTTGGGGATGCCTTAAGTTTTATCCTTTCTTTATAGCTATTTGTTCTTACATTTTTAGAAAAAGCAATTGACTAAAAGGTAGAAACAGTACCACTAAAAATAGGCTGCAAATTTTGAGTTTAAGATTTTCTGCACTCCTATCTAAACGTTTGTTCTTTGTTTCCTTGACATACAGTTTCTCAGAAATTATGTTTTTACTCTTTTTTGAGTGAAAAACAATGATTGCTCAAGCTCGTGGCATGCTGTATTGGAGAGTTTCTTATTTTACAGTTGTGCAACTACGAAGTTGGAATATGCCAGAGAATTATGGGGTATTGCAATAATCATTAAAAAAAAATACAACTCTCTAGTCTGTGCCATTATACTGAGTATCACAGACGTGTTTCAATTGGTTGTGTTCCCAGAAGTCATCTCTGAGCACTTGTATTCAAATATTTCATAATGGAACCTAGATAATATCTTTATTTTCTTAAAAGCATTATGGTAAACACAACATTTTGACAATGTTTTACATTATGTTGTCCTGAAAACAAAAGAAACTAGACATACGTATTTTGGGGGAACTGATTAACCACTAGAGAGCTTGCTAGAAACTTAAAAAAAAAATGTTTTGCATCTCTTGGGAAAGAAGGATTCACAGAACATGAAAATGTTACATACTAACTACAGCAGCTGATTAGGTCAGGCAGCAAAAAAGAACAAACATATGCTCAGGAGTTTCTCATTGTGAGCTGCCTTCTAATGACCACAGCCAGAGAGTGCAATATTACATACTAGGCGACATCAAATGCTGAAAAGATCTGGATGAAAACTGATGGCTGACTTTGGCAGAAATCCTGGCATGAGTGTATGTGTATATGTATATATGTGTGTGTATATATATATATATATATATATATATATATATATATGTGTGTGTGTGTGTGTGTATTATTTATCTATCTATATATGCATGTGTGAATGTGTATGTGTGTGTGTATCTTTATAAGCTCAAAATTTCAAAACTTCGAACTGCAAATAGTCGAGACCATAAAAATGAAGTTTTGAAACTTCAAAATTGTAATAAAAACAGTTTGTTTTTTTTTTTTTTACATTTTTGCAGGGGACCCACCCCCTATGCCCCCCACATCTCCTGTTAAATAAAGTTACCAACTCTGAGATTGCACTACTGTGAGGACAATTTTCCCATTCAGAGATGGACAGCAATCTCCATTCTAAGCGTTCGAAGTTTCAAAACTTCAATCGTATGGTCCTGACCATTTGCAGTTCGAAGTTTTGAAACTTCCAGCTTGTGAAGGGAATCCAAATATATATGTGTGCACATGTGCGCATGTGTGTATATAGCAAGAACAAGGGAAAACTAGTTGTAAGGGAAATATATCAGCATATCTTCTTTTCACGGTTAGGGGTTGCCACAGTGGATCACCTGTCTGGTCATGATTGGCAGTGGAGTTTTACGGTGTCGAGTTGTCAGCCCTGCTCCCAACCTTCCATAGAAGGCACACACACGCACACACTCACACCTAGGGACAATTTAGAGTGTCCAATCCACCTACAGCATGTCTTTGGGATGTGGGAGGAAACTGGAGCACCTGGAGGAAACACATGCAACCACAGGGAGGACATGCAGACTCCGCACAGAAGGCACCCCGAAGAACCTCTTGCTGTGAGGCAGCAACACTAACCACTGCACCACCGCAGCCGTCTGGAAAGATATCAGCATATGACATGCTAAAATACAGTGCTCTCATGAATACTAATGTAAGATTCATGATAAAGGTGACATTGCATTCTTATTAAAAACAAAAAACAGAATTCAAGCTGGTATTCCTTGTTTAACCGATGGTTTATGAAGTAAAAACAGAAGATAAGCATTTTCACTCTTGTCAGAGCTTTGTCAGATCTAAGTTGTAAGTAATAAGTAATACATAAATTTCAATTTTCCATATAAAAAGCCATGTAAATTACAATGAAGGCAATAATCCAAGAACAATTAAACAGATCACATTCAGTGATAGTGACTGCAACAGTGATACATACCTAGTTTGCATTTTTATTAGGATTGGTGATGTTTACTTAATCTGAAGTAAGTGCAAAATCACTGGGGGGAATTCAATAAAGTCTACATGGAGTGATTTTCCATGTAGGCATAGTGGCATGGAGCTTACACGGAGGTAAGCAGCTGTGCAATCTAGTAAACACAGCAGAGGGGCGTGCATGAACCTGCAGACATGGAAGTGTCCATGGTATACAAATCACCTCATAAGCAGGTGAACTGCATGCAAATAAGGGTGTGGGAGTGATCCAACAAGCAGACAGGCAGCCCTGCAGAGCCCGTGTTGGTGTCTGAAGTGTCCACAGAAAATGTCTGTGTACAAGAAAATAAAAACTTGAACAGGGACTGTAAAATCCCATTTATAAGGTCAGAAATTGCATAGTAGGTACAGATCTGTGCAAATCTATGCCCTATGTGTCCAAAAAATAATACAAAATAATGTAATATAATTTTTTAATATCCATATTATGTTTGCGCGGCACACAGCAGTGCGTAAACATGCCATTATGCAAAAAAAAAAACATATTTGAAAGTTTAAAAATGAAAAATAAGAAATATGTGAGAATAATGCATTATAGGGCCCTACATGGAGTATGTACAATGGTAGATTTCAGTGGTTGGTAAGGAGACAGGCCCTGGAATAGTGTTGCATCCAGGTTTTCTACATGGATCTGTATGCAAATGAGCTGGGGTTACTGAATAACAAAAATGGGCTACTGTGTCCTCAGATAAAATCCGTGCAGCCCCAAAACCATGCTGGTGTCCACAGAAGAACTAGCTGACATCAAAAGGGGGTTTATCACTACATTTTTAAGCAGACTGGAGCTCAGAGGTGCCCGTTTGCATGGTGCACCTCTCAGCTAAGTGGGGGGGGGGTGTCCTCTGCTGCCAAGCTTTGTTTACCTTTGGGGTGCTTGTTTTTAGCTGGTTTGAGTGTGTTTGCACAGTACACCACTCTGTTGAGAGTGCCCTCCATGGAGGGGGGGGTCTATTGACTGCTGAGCTTTCCCAGCACCCCTGAGGAGAGGGCCAGCAGTATGCATCTCTTTTCTACCATGTAGCACACTACCCTGAGGTAATGGGTGCCATAGACCACATCCATGTACACATCAAAGAACTGTCCAGTGAGAAGTGCAGAGTCTACATCAATAGCAAGGGGTATCACTCCATCAAATGCCAGGTCGTGTACAATGCCCAGGACATGATCATGAATGTGTGGGCTGGCAGCCCCGGCAATTATCATAACTCCCATATCTGGCATGCATCACAGCTGTACCAGATGTTTGCCAGGGTGACATCCCATATGGCCATCTACTGGGGGATGCTGGCTATGCACTTGAACCGTGGATGATGACACCCATCAGAAATCCACACACACCTACTGAAGAAAGCTATAATGAGGCACACACACAAACTAGGAATGTCACAGAGTGTGTGTTTGGGCTGCTCAAGTCACAATTCTGGTGTCTCAATTTAATTGGTGGAGCCCTGCAGTACTCTCCAGCCACATGTGCACAGATGTTCAAAGTATGTGCCATGCCACACAATATGATCCTGCAGAAACAGCTGCAGCAGGATCAGCACAGGGAAGGGACAACACAGCTCCCCACCACTGCCAAGGTCCCCACAGTCACACCCACAGGGGAACTCAGAGGAGGAACCCCCAGAGGCTGTCCCTGTAGACAGATGTAGGTGTGCCTAGTATGGCCCGGCTTTGGCAAACAGACAATGCACAGCTCATGCACTGACAACCTAGGATCCTAGGGACTGACACCTTACTCCGACTCACATATGTAGTAAAACAGATGCCAGCCACACAACTGCGTACATCAGACAGAGTCGGCCCTGCAACACAGGTACCTCAACTGCTGCATTCACAAGGTAAGTCACTCTCCTTTACAACAAATTGGTAGCATATGTATGGACCTACTGCATGTATGCAAGGGAACAGAGTGGGCTACATGCAGAGAACTAACAGCTATGTGGGGCAACAGGTGCTCTGTCCAATATTGACTGGCCCATAATATACTGTAGGCCACAAGGCAGCAAAACCCACTGCAGTATGCAAGGGAAATGTCAAACAGTGGGAACACAATACAGATGCATGACTGTCAATGCTAGAGTCCCCTGACCCCAACACATCAGTGTTCCCATACAACTGCAGTAATAGCATATTTGCATGGACATACCAGCATACCACACAATCCCAGTGCTGTCCCAAACAACCTGGCTACATATTCTAATTTCCACAATATGTAAGGGTCAAAGTGCTATGTCTATTTGCTGTTGACAGTGTGAGGAAGTAAGCCTCATGTTCTGGTGGACGGTGTGGCTCAGTAGGCTAAGTACAGTAGCATGGTTGATGGTGTTCATGGTTCGAAGCCAGCTGCACCTATACCTTTTTCATGTGAGGTACTCCTATGGTAGGAGTCCCACAGACTGTCAGTATGTCCCAACTTGTTACTGCAAGACAGCTGGACAAAGACAGAGACCATGGAGGGACAGAAGGCCAAACTTACAGACATTATACATGCACTGAGTAACCTAGAAGGTGGCTGGTACAACAGCAGGTTGCAATAGGTCAAAGTAACAGTTTGTAAAGGCCATCACTTAACTGTATCAGTACTTACAAAAATTCAGTGGGCTCCATTAAGTAGTATAGTCTATATACAAGTATAGTCACCCTTTGTGTGACATCATGTAACCCCAGTCACATCATACCTACAACCACTTACAGCTGTGAATATGGACAGTGCCATGAACAGTAGCGGGACAAAGGCCCAAATATAAGGAGAAGGATTAACTACTGGCCGGACAAATGTAGAAAGTCCAGAGAGTAACAGGTCATGCAGCAGCATTGGCGTCTTGGTGTGTATGGAGTCACTAACTCAAATGTCTGGCATCATTTCCTAATGTCACTCTATAATTATTTGCCACTGCTGCACTGGAAAATCATAACGCTATGTAAAACGTACTATACATATGATGCAACAGTCTATTACAATCTGTACAGTCGATAGGTATCAGTCATATCATATGTTCAGCACACAGCCAGGGAGTCCTTTGGTCAAAATATCAGGGAAGTGCTGGACTGTTGAATCAGGTGCAGCAGCCAACTGGCTGCAGCACACAAAATCCCAGACTGGAGTACAGGTAGATCTGGCCTGGAGTCACTTGTAAGTACTGACAGTCACACTGGGCATGCTCCTACACTTAGCTAACACACATCAACACCTAAGTTGACATCCCTATTTTATATATATATATATATATATATATATATATATATAAATATATATATATATATTTGTCGTGTATATGTGTATGGGGCTGTACAAATGTGCACACCCACACACAGAATGCTGGGGTTATCTGCACCTACATACACAACAGCTGTCTGATGTTAACACACTAAGGCTGCCTAATGACATAATCCACCCTATATTGTAACTGGTCAGATGTCCACTTATCAAACTAGAACCGTCGAGAAATGGTGATACTGTTAACTGTACACACATAGCAGGGGTATTAACAAGTATCCCACTGCTAGGACAGTAGATACAATAACAGCATAAAGCAGGTTCACTCTGCAGGCCACACATGCTGTGTAATACAAGGCCACTTTGCATAGCCCACAAGTACTATTGCTGCAACCAGATGTACACCAGATGTAATTGGTGGTGCATGCAATAAGTACTGTGAGCTATAGTGTATAATAGTAGGTAGGTTGGGGTTCTAATCTCACATCAGCCACTGTGTGTGTGTGTGTCATCCACCTTAACAGCACTGGCTGACCATCTCAAAGGAGATAAGCTCAGTGGTACATGCAATAAGTACATAGTGCTCTTAGGTAGGGATTCTAATCTCAATAAAGGCACCTCTGTGTGTGTGACTGTACAAATATATTCCCATGCAGCAGTACACATATGGCCACATGTGAGAGTACAAATAAATTCCCACTTAGCAGTACACACATGACCGTATGGGTAAGCAATTTTCATGCATTTTACTGCCCTGTCAGTAGCTGCACACCCTAAATAACCCACATCTACCTGGACATAAATGCTATCTACCACCACCTACATTTGTATGTGCAGAACACCCAGGTGGCACATATCAAGGGTAGCAAGCCTTGTCACAGGGTATGCATGCATGATCACACTGACTGCCCCCATTGTCCCTGACATACTGTTCTACAGATACGCACCTAGGTAACCACACACGTATACAGCCCTACCTTGCTGTTGTGATATGTCTGCTGTACTGCCATGCCATCCTGTGCCAATGTACTGCCATCAAGTCTCCATAGCGTAGCTATCCATACTCCTGGAACAGAAACATATACAGTTCTCTGAGACAGCTGTAATTTTGCAACACTACCGCCAATCTAACATCATGCAACAAAGGTACACAAAGTTTGATGTGTACTCATGACACATGCCTGTATACACCTGTCATGGCATAACACTACCGTACCACAAAACTACATGTAATGTATTATAGTCACCCTGTGCATCAGACACGTATGTGCAAGTCCTTGCATCGATGGTATGGATGGCAGGGATGTGGCACAGGTATCATTACATGCACAGGGTGTGGTGTGGGGGTGCCAGAGGCCTAGGCTGTGTCAAACACTTGACAGCATGTGTGTGAGTCAGGAAGTGGTGCTGGCTAGCTGGGACATGGAGACGTGCCATGTGTCTGTTGGTGACCTGCATGTGACAGTGATGTTTGTGCATGTACACAGCCAAGTCCAGTGCTAGCCCTACACATGTGTATGTTGGACAGCTGTGGGCCAGACATGGTAGAGTGGACAGTTCGTCTCAAGCCATGAATACGGGAACTGGATCTGCCAGGAGTGGCATTGGCACCACCATGCCCAGGGTCGGATGTGGTGCTAGTAGCTGACAGTGACTGGTGTCTGCTGGGCCACTGTCCCCTACAGGACTGCCCAAGAACATGTGCCCATGGCCTGCCACATTATGGTGTGGACAGCACACTTCCTTCCGTAGTGCTGGAGGTACTGCCACTATGGGTGCGTGAGTGTACATGGCCACATGGACTCTCAGCAGATGGTGTTGTTGACCTACATCCACATGGCCAATACCCAACTCCAACAAGATGTTCCAACACAGACAACGTGCAGTCAAGGACTGACAATGCTTCATCCCAACGTCTGTCGACTACATCAATGACATGATCTATGGTGTCACTAATGTGGTGGAGGGAGTCACGGATGTCAGACTGCATTTGGAACATGCCTGTGCCTCCATGATGGACCGGCACATGCATCATGTGACCCATGATGTGACACCAGTGACAGGTGGTGGATGGGTAGCAGTCCTCCTTCAAGCACCTCTGTCAATCTGCCTGTGTGGAAGCTCACTAGCTCTCTGGCTATGGCCAATGTCTACACTTACTGATGCCATAGTTGCCACATACTCCTGTTTGATGTCGCTATACTCTGGATCTCTGATATCTGTGGCCTCAGGGGACTGGGTATGTGTGAGCATACTGACTGTGTGTGGGGACAATGGGGGAGGAAGTGGTATGTCAACCCATGGGACAGATTCAGCCCCCAACAACCCCACCTGTGCCTCAGTATGGCCACCATCTACATCAGAGTCCGATGAGACGCTGACATCAGGTTGTGAGGGAGACAGACTTCAACCCCTACATTCACCTGTGAGGAGGAAGACAAAATAAGTAATTACTACCTACACTATTATATATTGTAATCCACACACTCACAAATACAGCTGAGGAGCCACAACTGCATTACACATACCACAGCTTATTTCTGACCCATGCATAACACACAAACAGAATAAAACATACACACACATGACACACCCTTATAACATGCACTGCAGCTATGTCCTGTTAATGTTGCCAGTACTATATACCTGTGAGATAAGCAATATGTCAGTCTATCTGACAGACCTAAACCTAAAACACAGTGCACCCATCTTGAGCATACCACACCAGTTATGGTATCACTGCCTCAGTATCTACATCTCCATACTGTGTGTGAAGAGGCATCTGTGAGTGATTGCCTCCTGTATATCAGACTAAACAGACATTCTCAACAATAAATGAAAATGCTTTACTGTTACTGTAAATACACAACTGCAATTACCCATTCAATGCACTTCAGTTAACCCCTCCAAAACAGAATATACAAGTATTGTACTCTGGCTAAGCAAAATAATTGTGCCTAGGTCAAAATGGCAGCCATTAACATTCTTAGAATATCTATGATCCGTAAGACAACAGTATCACACTTACCAGGTACAAAACCTTGGACTCCAGCCACACCTGAAGTACCTACGCAAATGTAAGGGAGAGGTATTGTCAGCAATACTGAGTGTGGCATTGCTACAGGGTAATATATGCATATACCAGCATGTATAGTAGCTAATGTAATACTGCCCACATTGCTGACATTCTGAGTATGTGTGCAGAAATGTGCATTAAAACCAAACCCTCACCCCAAAGCAGATAGACTGACACCCATGTGCTGGTATGCAGAGGCTGCCACAATGATTGCTATAGTATTTCAGTGATGAACAACACAGGAAGCCTACCTGGATGCTCCTCTGATGTAGATGCTGTGGCACCCACCTCCACAATGTATGGGGTGATGGATGGTTGGGGGCCAGTGGATGAACCCAGGTTTGCCAGGAATTCCTCTGTGGCTAAGAGTGGTCATTCTGCTGCAGGCCCTCCACCGGTGGCAGCACAGTCCCTGGATACAGGGGCAGCCCTTTGCTATGCAGCACTGACCATACCTGTTGCCCGGTGTCGGACCTGCTCGTAGGTTCTGTCCTGTAGCCCTGTTTGGTTGACTGCTGTGACAAGGTCAGCCCATACTGCGGCATGTTGTTCAGGATGCTGGCAACTCCTGGACAGCAGAATCTTATGATGCAGTCTGAGGATATCCAGGATAACATTGTTTTCGGCATCTGAAAATGGTGGGTGCCACCTTCAATACATCCATCCTGAAAGAGATCAAGAGGGGAGCACATCACAGGACCAGATATGTAGATATCCACTATGTACAGATCCTGCACAATCAAAATGGCCAGCGCTATCCACTGCTACCTCCCACGTCATACCCCATAGTCTATCAACACACTATGTATGTGGCTATCACCAACATAGTAGCAATACCAGTATGCCCCTGTGTGCCGTGACAGAGTCTGCTGTATGTCTCCACACTCATCAATGCCATCTACTGTGGTTTGTCCCCTATGGTCATAGTCCCACTAGTGTGTCATACAGCCACTGTCAGATGCACATCTGTGTGTTATTACATGTATATGAGGACAGTCCAGCAATATCAGTGTGCCACACTGACAGAGAGCAGTGCAAACCTACTGTAGTATATCTTCCTGTAGGCGTTATACCTGTCCAATACACAGATGTTTGTGGCATGTGTACATATGCCTGATATATGTGGTCCTGTTCGCACAAATATGTGGATGTCTGACAAAGAGTTGGCCAAGAATTACTAGTTGTTATCAGCATATAGAGAATCTGTCTGTCACATGCCAGAACCCCCAGAAAAGACTTATGCTACAGTAATATCTGTTACTCTATTCATACTCTTGCTTTGTATGATCAATATGTACACTCTGTCACTGAGGTTGGGCTTGTGTCTCCCCACTAATAATGACTATGACCAGAATTCCTGCCATAGGGGGTTGCCAGGTATGTTAGCCACAGCTGTCAAGTGGAGAGGTATGAATGTTGACAAAACAGTGACCTAGCCAAAGTACATCAGGGACAGTCAGGGATACCTTTACAAGGTCTGAACTATTCCTGTGTGACACTGACATTCGCAGACTCCGAGGAGCTGAATGACAGTACATCATGTGATATGACAGCTGTGTCCACCCTTACATACTGAGAATATGTGTAACTCACAATCCAGTAGCTTTCGTACAGGAGCTGACCATTATAGGAGGGAGTGAAAGGGCCACAGCAGGCAGAGCTGAGAGGCACACCTGTACCTGTTGGACAGCAGAGTATCTCCAACATGTAATTCCCAGAGATGTACTACAGGCCTACTGTTGTAATCCTTATCTCCATAACTGGAACCTCCCATCAGTGTCCCATTATATGGGGACACGTATGACATACCTGGTAGAGTGATGTAATCCATATGTGAACAAATCTTCTTGAAAACAGCTTGCTAATTCATACTCTGTCTTGGTAAAGCAACTTACAGAGCTGTTTCCTATAGGTAGTTGCTTGACTTGTGTAGGTCATGCTCATTAACAGCTGATTGCCTGTGCACCAATCCATGGCTCACACTTGCTAATAGCATCCAATACAACTGGGTTGCACTTTCATTAGCCAATGACATGGCACCACAGTGCAATATTTAAGGCCTTCACATAGGCCTTGGCCCCTTTCTTATTCTTTGAGATGGAGATTAGTGAACTGTGGAGACTACAGCATCACAGAGGTTAGGTAAACATACTGTCCACTGTTGAGATTTATGAGCTATGTCCACAGTTTTGCATGCTATGTTTGGCCATTGTCAAATGACATTGTGATTATCTGGCAGTGTTAAACATTGTGGGTTAAGGCCAGTAAGGGAGAAGAGACATGTGAGTGTCAGATGTCATACCCATCAGAATATGCATGTTGCTGCAGTAACTGCTAGTCTATCAGCTTACTATGTTTGTAGGGGCAAACTGTGAAACATGTCCCTGTTGCTAGACCTTTGCCCCCCCCCTTTATATATGGGTGTTGTCTGGATCCCTTGTTCTAGGGGTTTGTGAGGTATGGTAGTTCTGTAGCAGGTAGCTTTACATACAGCTGCATATGTGCAGGCTGCATCTGCTGCTGCAGCCTAGGACACATGGGGGGAATGTGAACACTTTAGAGGACAGCAAGGTGTATGTGTCACTGAGGGAGGAGTGTCAGCTCTGTCATTACAGTAGAAGCAGGATGAGGGTACCCATAACAGTCCAGTCAAGGCATATGTTTAAGGTTCATCTGTTATACAACAGTGCCAGTCAGAGTAGTAAACGACATATAGGTAGGCTATACAAATATGTACACTGTGTCCCTACCTACAGGCCTTTGACTTGCAAACATGGGTAGCAGTCAATTCAGTAGCAACAACTTGTTTTGATTAAAATTGCATGACTCAGTCATTATTTGCTGTATTCACAAGAATCCAATAGAAGTGCAACACACTGGATTCAAACCCAGGAATGTTGGTGGCAAAATGTATTGCATACAAGGCATTTAACAGACTGAGCTACTGAGTCAGTACTGCAACGGGTGTATTTGCAAGATATTTGTGCATGCATACAGTCTGTGACACAGGATTTGCATTACTATGTGTTTTCTGAAGGGTATGAAGTATGATACACAAATGTCTGTCATGATTTTCTAACCTCAATCTTTCATGACTTGCCAGTACTTTACCAGACACACGTGGGATAGGTATAGTGCCAAATAATCATTTTGTGGTGTGTATTGTATATCTACAGCATTTCTGGGGAAGTTCAACAATGCAAACATCTAGTGCTGCATTTCTGTTTTGTTAATGTAGTAAATAGTAAAGCAGATGGCAGTGGGATTCACTTATGTGTGAAATATTGTGATGCTGGAGGGGAGAAGCATGGTGGTTGTATGAACTCAAAAAAAGGATTACGCTGCTAAGGGCAGAGGTGTAATTTGAACTTAGCAACTGTGTGTGAGTCAAGGAAGTATTTGAGAAAAAAGAAGAGAGTTAATTACCCTTGAGGGGTATAAGCTAAAAGAGATAAGCTAAAAGAAAAAAACAAGTGTGAAGATTTTGTGGGTGTATGAAAATTCACACGTTCAAAGCAAGTGGGGCAGCCATGGTGGTGCAGCGGTTAGTGTTGCCGCATCACAGCAAGACATTCTCCGGTTCGATTCTTGGCTGGGGTGCCTTCTGTGCAGAGTCTGCATGTCCTCCCTGTGATCGTGTGGGTTTCCTCCAAGTGCTCCGGTTTCCTCCCACATCCCAAAGACATGCTGTAGGTGGACTGGACACTCTAAATTGGCCCAAGGCATGTGTGTGTGCCTTCTGTGGAAGGTTGGGCGCCGGGCTGGCAAATCAACACCGTAAAACTCCACTGCCAATCATGAGCGGACAGGTGATCCGCTGTGGCGACCCCTAACTGGGAAAAGCTGAAAGAAGAAGAAGAAAGCAAGTAGTGGGAGGGAAATGGTAACAGTCAGCAATGGGTCAAAGGACAAACCAAAAAAAATATATAAACTGCATGTTCAAATATTAAACACAAACACATATAAATATAAATACATGCATATTTGCACATATACATATATAAACATATAAACACACATTCTCTCTCTCTCTCTCTCTATATATATATATATATATACACACACACACATATATATATATATATATATATATAAACTTACGTGCGTGCACACAAACACACACAATATATATAAAGAAAGAATTATATATGCATACACACACACATATATATATATATATATATATATATATATATATATATATATATATATACACACACACACATGCATGCAATACACATATACAGACACATATACATATACACACAAAAATATCACATAAAAAGTGAAGAGCTTCCTCAAATCTTACTATGCCAGCATGTATTAACATGGTAGTTCATACCACTGATTAAGAATATCAAAATATGAACAGTTCAAATTAGTTTCATAGGTTGGTACTAGGCTATTGGTCCTAGGGCCTATACAAGCCTAGCCATAACAATTCCCTGGCTATTTCTTCCCACACTATTTACTTTACTTCCCTGGACCCCTATCTAGCAGGGTGACTGATGTGATCCCCCAGGGTGAATTTCCTACTTCCCATCCAATCGTCAAGGTTTTTGAAGAGGGCCAAAGAGGCACTCTGCTTGACATGTATGGGCAGTCTATTCCAGAGTCTGGGGAGTCTCTGGATCAGGAACCTATTCCTCCAGCATGTTTTGTTCATTGTGATGACAAGGTTTAGATCCCTGGTGCGTGTGGCTCTGAGGGATTGGGATTAAGTGAAGCATGTCTAACAGCTCTGGGTTTGACATGGCCTTGTATGTTAAGCAGAGATCGCCTCTGAGTAGACGATATGCGACAGAGTACAGCTGGAGTTTTTTTAGACGGTCAGCATATGGCATCTGCTTTAGGCCTGTGATTCTTTTAGTGAGGTATTTCTGCAGCCTTTCCTGTTCTTGCAGATGTCTTGAGAGGTACATACCAAACAGGTCGTTGTATTCTATAATGGGTCTAATGAGGGATGAGTGCAGTGGGACAATGATCTCCTTTTTTCTGGATGAGAAGCTCTTAGTGATGAGGTGTGCCACATAGAAGGATTTCTTGACTGTTGTGGTGATGTGGTTATCGAAGGTGAGACCACTGTCCACCTGTGTCCCTAAGTCTCTTATCACACTTTTGGTGTTTAGTGTACTGCCAACTATGTGGTAATTCATGGGTACATGTTTTTTCCCAAAGGGGATAACTATACATTTCTTGGCATTGAGCTTGAGCCCATGGCTCTGGCACCAAGCATCTGTTTCTGTAAGGCCCTTTTGTAGAATATCCACATAATTTGGGGATTCAATAATGGCTCCCAGTTTGCAGTCATCTGCGAACTTTGTTAGCCAGAGTCCCTTAGTGTTGGGCTGTACTTCAGACAAATAGATGGCATTAACATAATCCTCAGATAATCAAAAGAGTTATAAAGGAAGAAAAAGTATAAATCAAAGGTCTAGCAAACTATGCATGAAATATATATATATATATATATATATATATATATATATATATAAAATTAAACATCTAGTACTAAACATAAAAATGAAAATTAAACTCATCAAGCATAGCCATGAAATAGAAAAAAAAATTAAATCATTATGGTCCAGTTTTTTAAAACGAGCTCTTAGTGGAGCATGTATGATTGAGTCTGGTTTTCCAATAAGCTTCAAGTTGAATCTGCCATTCTAGTTCTTTTTCATCTAGCCTTGCATTCAGATTGACTTGTAATTGGCCCAAATTTATTCTCCCTATTACATGAAAAACAAACTTCTTGTAGTTCCTGCATATCTTAGCATGTCTAGACAGTGGGTTGTTGAAGTGCTTCAGCCTGATGTCTGAAAGGTGTTTAGCCACTTCTATTTTTGAGAGGTTGAAGGTGTTTTTCCAATGTAAAAGGTTTTGCATTTTGTACAGTTTGCAAGGCATAGTACAGAGTTTCTATTGCAGTTATATCTGTCATTGCAGACATATTCATTTTTTTTAATTTGGACATAGTTTTTTGACTCATAAATGCACAGCATCTCCAGCCTGGGGGTGCAGGGAAACGTCCCCATCTATAATTCTGTGGGTGCACTAATTTAATTTATATTTTCTACTCAACTTCTAACGTTTCTTCCTTTTTAATAAATGAAGGATGGCTGTGGGCCCAGAATCTGACTGATAGATTGGCTTCCCTTAATGATGATCCAGTTATTGACCATTTAAATTTTTATTGCATGTCAGTATTTGGAATAAGTTAGAATCATATTTCTTTTCCATTTCTTTCACTGATAATTGGTTGTGTGGCATGTAATGGTTTCCTTCTGGGGGGAATTCACCAGACCTGTATCATTATTTTGTT